>NC_069144.1:4916190-5110652 GCF_943734635.1 Anopheles cruzii
CTCGCGCAGCTTGGGCCACCGAAGCCGCTCGTCTCGGAGTTGGTGGCGTGCGTGAAGAAAGCCTTCTTCATCTGCATGCCCGAAGCCATCTCGGTGAAGCTTCTGACGGATGTTTTCTGTCGGTTCGGGGACCTGATCAAGGTGTACATCGTGCCGGGTAAGCGGCACGGGTACGCCGAGTTTGCCAGCGAAGTGGCCGCAAACCGTGCAATCCAGCAGCTACACGGAATGCACCTCGGGGACTTCTGGCTGAAGGTGCTCGAGTGTGCCCAGCTCTCCGGCGACAACAAGCGCAACAGAATGGAACACTAAACAGAGGGTAAGTCGCCAACGGGTCGCGTTGGAGGGGTACTATTACTGTTTTACTGCTCCGTTTGGTCCGTTCCTTTCCGGGGAGGGTTTCCGTTCTTGGGTTTCTTTGGTTCGCTTTCACTTTCAGATGTTCAGCGAGTAGAGTCAGCGTCGCCGTTGAAGATTGCAACGAGCCGGCGAGGTAAATGGCCACTAACGCAACAATGCATTCTTCTTCACAGGCCCCTTACACTGAGGACAAAAGAATGGAAAACTATTTGAAATAATGGAACTTCAAAAGAATTGTTGGAAATTGTGAATCACTTGGACCTTGTTGGAACCATGGAACTGGCCAGGATGGCCCTGGAGAATCGTATCGTAGTTTAAAAGATTGCCATACGGCACTTTTTTAGCAAACTCAAACACTGAAATTAGAAACAAAAGTGGTTAAATAAGAATAGTATATGAGAGACTATGCTGACGAACGTTGGGAGGACATTGGGGGGGCTGAAAATGTCCGCCCGTCCAGGATCTCAAGAAAATGAAATGAGAATCTACGCTGCACTTAAAACGGATTTTGATGAAAGAGAAATAAGCATTGGAATGAATAGAAAGTCTCGTGGCGATATAAACGTACATAAATCGGGGTGTTGGAATATTTTAAAAACGAATCTCAATCCAAATGTCCCGATACACAAATGATGCATCAAATGCCACGACACGAAACAATTGTCTTAACGAAGGATAGTAATTTCCGCTGAATAAATATCGGGTTTCAAAACAGATTCAATTGTAATTTTGATAATGAAAGAAATATTAATGGCCCAGGTTCGGTAATTTTATTGACAAATCGAGGAGTTAGTCGAGCACACAATCACTTGAAATGATGAATCGATCCGAGAATTGTATCCTTTGACGGCCAGCAGTCAACTAAGTGGCGGCCGTCGGTTTGCGGAACGTTAAACCCCGCTTGGGAGGATCCTTGCCACACGAGTACTGCGCATGAATCGTGCCACGATGGAACCAACACGCCCCGAACTGGCAGGGAGTCAAGGGAGACTTTGTAGATAATTACCAGCTACCGATTAATCGTTTTGTTTATTATGTTACTTTAGTATGTTAGATAGTTAACGTTACATTAGTTACGACCGATGAAAAGTTTGTTAGAGACAGAGAGGGACACTGCGGGTTATTTCTAGGCCACTATTGCTAACGGAACGGAGAACGTCCAATTGCACACTGCTAACGGCAAGCTTGACACTGACTACTGACACTGACGACGGGAAGGACCTAATCCTAGTCCGAAATGGTGGATTCTAGAAACAGAACAACAACTGCTGGCAAGCATGGACTGCGACACCTATTAAATTGCTTATCTTCCGAACGGTGAGAATCGTTATCGTTTCACTTAAATGTGATCCCTGCCCTCATCCGGCGGATGTTTGCAGAAACAATCCGGAGGACAGGACAGCGGAACCGACTCGACGGGACAGTACGTACACCGCTGATGGTGGTGGTGGTGGTGATGATGATAATCGTCGCTGAAATAATAGAAGAAAAACCGGATGTAGCACCAAATTGGGGCCCATAAACCACCCAGCGATCGAAATTGGGAACCCAATTCCTGAGGCTGAGCGATTTGGTAGTGATTTAATTCATATAATCGCACGATTGTTGTCACATATTTGTCACACAGATGGTTAATTAATCAATTTCATAAAGGGAATTTAAAAAATATTTCATTCCGAACCAAACCATCCCGCGACGCCATCCAACGGAGTGCAACAAGTCCCGAGGCCCCGGCGCTGGAAGGAGATAATTGCTGCTCAATAATTGATGAAATTAATTATACATTTACCGTGCACGAGGCCGGGCTGTTTTCGGGAATCCGTTACCTTGACACAACCAGTAGTCAAGCCCCGAATTCGTCCTCTTTCGACGGCCAAATGATCGTATAATGAGCGCCAAGTAATTGCCGCAGTGCCCAAAAATGGGCGCTCCTGTTGCCAACGATGTTTGCTTTGGAAGCATGGAAAGAAAATGGGAAAATTAAGATCCTTTCGGAAAACAGGGCGAGGGTTCGAGTGGATTTGCAGTGCTTATGGCGAGCGAACTAGCAAACGGTCCCCATTTCCCTATCGCCGGGGCAGGCAAATAATCCGGCCGTGGCCGTCAAAGGAACGGTGTGCGCTAAATGTAGCGTAAACTGTAGCGCATGGGAAAGTGATGAAGTGAAGAAGCTTCCGTTTCCTCTCAAGAAGATGCTCTCGATGCCGAGAACATGGGCAACCCCTTCCGAACGACGGAGGCAGCAAAAATGGTGTTGTAACACTTCATCTCCTGGCCAGATGAAGGGTGTAATTGAATCGTTAAAGGTGGTACCGTTCAACGAGTTCTCGGGGCATCGGAGTTGGAGTTGGGGTCGGAAGAACCTTGTTGTGATTGCATTGTTCCCGGGGGGAATTATGTTGTCTTATCGACTTAGTTTGATAAATATTATCGTACACAATCAGATTAGGCGGCACGAATTAGTGGAAAGGGAGCCATTATGTTAAGTTTGTTGCCTGTTAAGGACACTATTTGCGATGAGAACTCATCGTTTGAAGTAGTAATAGTTGTCATTAGGAGAGTTGTGATAGAAAAATGCTTCAAATTGTTCAAAATAAGTTTCTAGAATCAGTCTTAAGCTCCACGAAGTAAGTAAAGTAGAACTTCAGAACCTCACCAATCTATGTTTGCCTTAGAACCGAACAAGATTATAGATTCAGCTTAAGACTAGTTTAAAACGAAACATAGGTAAAGTTTTGATAAAAATAAGACAGCAGGTTTTTGTCAAACTTGGCTAAGCTAGCAAATTTATCACGAGTGGGGTAAGATGCTGGGCGCTTCACTTCACTAACCCTAGGCTAATCCTTGAGACTTGCTTTGAAATTAAATCAAATAACAAACATTAAGCAACATTCTTTCGTAGTAAAAAATTACTTATCAAAAACAAACCACTATTGAGACTTTTGTTTAGTTTTGAAAAAAATGAACGAATATGATTAAAAACTTTTTAACTAAGCTTTCTTTAGCAACACTCAAACATCCATATTTGTTTAGTCATTTCAATTAATTTCAATTTCAATCGCACTTTGTGCACTTTTATGCACCAAACCCGAAGCCCACAAATATCGTAATCTGAGTCGAGCACTTCAGCAGCATAGAATCGATTCCAGAATTCCAGTAGCACTTCCAGAATGACTGGTTGTGGTCACTTTCACTTCCAACAGGGTTAAGGTTAAATCTCGGTTCTAGTGTCCCATCACAAATCGGGTCCTGATCTCTCGAAGGACACGAGTTTTGTTTGCAATCCACACGCACGCAATCCGCACTGCGGTAATCACCGTTGCTGGTCTACCTATTGACCAACAATAATAGACAACTCACCCGATCGAAAGCAGATTGTTGAATATTTGAACGATCCTCACGCTGGGGATCCGTGTCATCTGTGAGCCGCCATCGCCATCGTTCGGTCCTCGCAGGAGTTGTCCCGTATCGCAGCGTGCCTGAAGCCTCCCTTAGGCTTCTGGGGCCACTTCGTCAAGCACCGTGACGGAGATAATGGAAAATTGCTTCACAATTTAGCAGAACCCCCGATCGGACAATAGACCAACGAGCGGACGGGAGGACTGTGGTCCCGGGGGGTGGGCCCTCTGGTGGCCGGCATCGAAGGCAGCGTTCTGCGCCTGCAAGGTATGTGAAAGAATTGCAAACAGGGGACGTCCTTCGATAGGACTCTCCGGATTGGCTGATGGCCTGCGAGGGCGTGCCGGAATTCAATTACACACGCCACACGGGGACAGATATTTCCTACTCGTTTATTACCGCTAGCGTCCCGGGTGATTCCCGGCCAAGGACGAGAGAGAGGGAGAGAATGTATAATGAAGACCGCATGGACTGGTTCCGAATTTAGACTAACCGTCTCGTCATCGCCACCACCACCCAACCAAACCCGTCCCCCCGGGTGGGGCTCTTACCGAGCCGTCAGATATAATTGTTTTATAAGCTTCATTCACCATTCTCCACATTGTACCTCGTAGGTAATAGAATTTAAACAGGACTATCGATTTTCGTCCAACCCGCGTCGTGAGGAGGGTTAGAAATCAGCGCCCTCGAAAGGCCACCGTGCTTTGGTCTCATTTGACTCCACTTCCAATCTGTGTAGCTCGGATTTTGGGCCCGGTGACGCTCGTGGAAGTCAAATAAATGGTCACAACCAAACCCTCCCTCGCGAAAAGGGGCCTCTCGAAGGGGTGTGTGTGTGTCCCTCGGGAGAAAGGCTTGTTTTTCCTGCACACTGCGCCCTCCGACGGTCGCGCTTCTTTCCCCCGAACCAATGGCCGAATGCCGTAATTGAATGCGATTTGTGGTGTGAAAATTAATTAAATACAAATTGAGTTGATTATCGGTGAGCGTGAAGTCCGCAATCGCAAGGCCGAGCGTCGGGAGCGCCAGACACCGGCACCGGGTTGGGCTGGGTTTTCCTCGGTTGTTTGCCCGGGAAAACTGCTGCCGGCCAGACCGAGGTGCACTTTATTATTCATTTTTCAATTTTCGAACCAACTGGCCCAGGGAGCCGAAGGTCGACGGAGAAAGGATGCTTCCGTCGTGCCGGGGTGCGAATGAGAGTGGTTTATTGTCGCTCGAGGACGCCATTGTGGCGATTAAATATGCACATTGTTTGCTTTGCGCGATCGGTGTGCGGCCGGAACAGGCCGGAATGTAATTTAATCGGATAAACGTTAATGATGCTGGTGTTGCATTTCGCACACAATAGGCACCCACAATGGCTTTGTTTGCGATGCTGTCTACCCGCTTTGGTGCAGTCCTTCCATTGTTGCCGGTTAATTTTCGTTCGGCCTTTCGTTTGAAAATTGCATCCTTTTTTAAATAGCGCTATTAATATTAAGAAAAGGACTTTATAAAAGTATGTTTGGGCATTCAATATAATAAATGTTTTAAACAAGGAGCCTTTTTTATTTTTTGTATAAAAAAACTATGTTTCTTGTAAATGTTATAGAGTAAATGAGAAAGGCTGTCACTTTACCAGGGGGTGCGTTGAGAATAGGACTGTTAAAAAGATGGCTGTACCTGCCGATTGGGCACAACTTCCCAGTTGTGCTGTTCATTCATCATTACCTTGTTTTGACCTCAGGTAAAAAAAAAGCATCCAAGGACTCCAAACGTTCCAAAGCGTCCAAGGACTCCGGACTCCAACGGACTTTCTGATGGGACAAAAAGGTGTGGTGTTACACAAGCTCCTAAGACTTGATGAAAACGTTAATTTAGATCGCTGCTGGCAACAAACGATCAATATGAACCATCAATTTGATCGAAAAACGACCAAAATACAGTTTCTAGCATTCCGAATGGAGGCGCCTGGTGGGGCACAATGGCCATAACACCTGGCGTCTCCATAAGCCCCAAAGCAAAACTGTTTCAGGTTCCCCTAGTATTCATTATCGTTCGCTTCAAAATCACTAACCTTCACCAACCGGCTAGCAGCGCCACACTGCGCACTAGTGGCCGGTGTACATACTACCTTAGCGTCCGCGTCCCCCGAAAGGATTGTGATTGGTTTATTTACCTTTTCCGAAAGGCGGTTTTGCACGTTATTTAAGGCTATGGCGCTGGCGCTATTTACTCTTACCACGGCCAAGTTTAATTACGCTTCACTCCTCCTCCTTCGTGGTTTGATGCAGAATTCCCCCACAGAGGGGGGTGGCGAGAGAGAGGGTTTCATGTAAGTATGTGATGCACCAGCCGCCGCCAGCTTAACAATCGCTAACGCACCAAGAGTCTGAACGTTGATTGACGCGGCCACTTGCACCGGAAACGCTCACTCTCGATTCGAACCCACGGTTGTACGGTTCTGCGTCGGAACGGGTTCGGACGGACTCGTTGCCGGTTCACTCCGGTGGCCCCCGGCAACGAGTCCGTCCGCCCAGAGTCCGACCAGGGCGCCGAGCAGCGGCACCGGCCGGAGAGACCAACGACACAATCTCGGTATCGATCCTTCGGCGCCTGCTGGCCACGGCCGATCGCGGGGAACAATCCTTCGGAGAGCCTTCACCATCCGCCCTGAGCGGTGTATAACGTTCGTGATCTCAGTCCCCTCCCGCGGACGGGGACGACGGTTTTTGAGAGCACGTTTGCAAAAGAGAATTCAATTTCCTTGCAAACGGCATAATTAAATCCAAAAATGTGTGCCATCCCCAGAGATTCTTATTATTTTTTGGGGCTCTATCCTTCGGGCACTGGTAGTCACCAATCTGTGCACTGATTGTGTATGTGTGTCCGTGCAACGGATGCGCAGGCCTCGTGCCGAGACGAACAGAAACTGCACTGTAATCAAAGGTTCGACGCAGATACTCTGGTTGTGTCTGTGGTTGGCACGAAAAAAGGGCCCTGAATTAGTCATGGACAGAGTTTGGTGAAAAATTAGTGTGCTTCTGGAACTCGAGAATGGTAAGAAACACTCGAGGTCTTGGAATGGAAATCTTGCATTTTTATGAATTTTAACGTATTCCATCTTCGGAGAGGACCCTACAACCCCCCCCTTCGTTTGCCCAATGCACAATTGGATCGGAATGGAAAATGTAAAAACCAAAAAAACTTGGGGAAAATACAAGAAAATTTACCGTTGCATTCAAGAAAAGCTACTCACGCGCAAACTGTTATACACCGAACAAGCTTCTTTCGTGTATGAGTGGTTTGTGTCCTGGGAATAGAAGCTGGGAGATTAGAACACTACAAATGTAGCAAATGGTAGAGGGCGCTGGCCCTGGCAAAGGACCAAGAATAAGGGACCGAGAAGAAGACCGAGAAGAAGAACCGCGGATTCGCGGATTATTAACTCATCATCATACTTACTTATCCGGCTACAAACCGCCGAGCGGTCTTTGCCTGCTTTAAGGAACTTTGCCGCGGAAAACGAAGCCGCGATTGTTTAAATGTTAACCCAATTAATCATTTGTAAATTTTGTGATTTTTCTGCGCATATTTGCGGTCAGAACTGGCCCATCATTGGCCCAGACCGACCGGCGATCAATAGATGGCAGGATCAGCCTGTTTGTACCAATATACAAAACTATTCCGCGTTCGTCATTACGGATTTTCTCTCGCTTTCCGCTCGACCGGAAATGGCATGTGTGCGGCTGTAAGCTGTTTTTTAACCTAACGCCTTCTCCGGAATCCTTCCCGATAAAACAATTCGTTCACAACGAACCCCGGGCGTCCCGTGCCGGGTGTCGATGATTGTGTCCCATCGTTCGCGTTTCGCGCATTATTCGAGGGCACGAGCCGCGTCTGGGCACACGTCCCGGGACCCGGTAATTATGTGTTCCTGCGCACCGCATCGACGGTGCCGACCCGTCAGCGGATCCAAATCAAACAGGGTCCCTACGGTCCCAAACACACACGCGCGCACACCATAAAAAGCAGCATACGTTCCGCCTGATTACCTATGCACCCCTTTTCGGTCCCGATTGCCGTTCGATCCGGGTTCGAAGCATCGGAAAGTAAAACTATTAAACCGACGAACTTTCGGCGTGCATCTGTTCGCATAGAGCCCGGCGGGGCCCCGGCACGGAACCCATCATAATCGGGAAAATGAATAAAAAAAACACGGCACGCATCGAACGCACCGAAAATCGATCGAACGCGCCGGGACGAAAACCGCTGGTTCGATTTCCCGGATCGTGTCGGTTGAACGAGGGGTCCGAAAGGGCTACGTCGAATAAGTGCAACTGCACGCCGGATGAGTGCCGTAGTCTCGCCCGTCCGACGCAGGCCCCCGATATTTCAGCGCAAGGCCCGTTTTTTGCTGGAACCCCTCACGTTTTTTTTCGATGAGACGAGTTCACCCCTCAGCAGTCTCACAGTGGAGTGTAAAAAAATCACCCCTCAGCGGAGCGCCGGCGAACAAAGCAAGCCAAAAACGTGGCCGCTTCTTCAGATTGACGCAGTGCTTCGGAGGGTTTTTTTTGTATATGCAAACGGCCACCACCGAGGGATGCTCCCTTTCTTCGTAAGCGCTGGAAAAAAAGGTTGGCATTTCCGTTGGCTGGGTGTTAGTGTGAGCGCCCTAGACCTGGGCAGCGGGAACGAAGTGAGGTCATTCGCGTGGCCAAGGATTCGGTGTGTTGTGTTCCCTCTTGCCAATTTTTTGTCCTTCCCGCAAACCACCTGCGTCCTTTCGGTGTGTGAGTCTCGTCTTTTTTCTTCGCCCGCCGAAGAGTTTTCCCGAGTGGAACATCTTTTCCGTCCCCTCCGCAGAATGTACGCGTCCGTAACGTGGGTTCCACCCCCAGGGGAGCACCCAAGAGAGGCAGAGGGAGAGCGAGGACACCCCACTCATAAGGACGAAGAAAAATTGGTGATTTCGATCCACTTTTCGTGAGCGAAGCTTCGGTGTAATGTGAGATTAAATTATGACCGACGGTACCCCGCCGGGGGCCCCTTCATGGCGCCGAATCGGCACCATCTGTGGCGTCGAAACGGAAGTGTATCTCCTGGAAGCGAGAGGCATGAGATTTTTACTGACATTTTCTGAGCTGACTTTTCCCTGGAAAAAGCCACAGTCTTTCATAATAGATGGCAGAAACCTAAGAGAAATCAATATTAGAACAAGCCCCTCTTGGGTCACCTTCGTTTTGGAGCCTGAGTTGGCAAACCTACAAACCGTTGTGAAGAAGACCATTGCTCAATCAGTAAACAATATTAAGCTTACTTCGAAGTTTCATCATCAATCGGGGCTCAAAATCATTGTACAAACATTGTTTGGCCGATATTTTTAACAAAACCTTTTCTAGGATCGATCGACCCTGAGTTCATCCGAGTTGGCTTTATGTGGCAGTTCCCTATTTCCCGGACTACAATTGCCACTTCGAGGAACACATCCAACAGATGCTCAAGTTCGAATTTCTGGGGACACAAGAGAATCAATGGATGGCATCTTCTTAGTATTTAAAACAGAACGATTTATTTAAAAAGTATTCAAATTGTTAGAGATAATGCGCGGCGATAGTTCAATGAGCTTGGCAATGGAATGATCGCTCGAATCAATGTTTCAACCAAATGTGAATTAAATACGCTGCACGTGTCCCCGAGCTACGGCCCCGCGAACCGTGATAATAATCACTCTGCCCTCCGACTAAATGGCCTAATGAACGCAATGGGTACGCTAAATACCTCAAATTAAACACACCGACGCGCGGCCGATCGCTTCGATTGGTTCCTGATCGAGTACAAATTAAAAAACACACTCTCTCCAGCCGAGCGCCGAGCGCAATTGAACCGTAATTATGCGCCCATCAACAACCGGGGGCCGTCGGGCCGGTCAACTATCAACCCATATTGGCCCCATATTGTCGTCCTCGTCCCCGTCATCGTGTATCGCCATCAAAGGAAGGCAAAGTTGCGGTGGCAACCCGGGCGTTCCCCGGTCGGTGGGGCGCCACAAAATCGATTGGAAATTTAAACTGACACGCGATGCACAACAAAGTGAAAAGATCGGCTTGGAGGGGTGTGTGTGTGTGTCGGGGACGAAGAAAGCACTCCACCCGCAGCCCGCAGTTCCGTTTCGGTAATTTATGGGCCCGGGGGTCTATTGGGCTCAGTTATTGGGCTTCCGCACGAATGCCGCCGTTGCCGGCGACAATGCGAGCGCAACTATTGGTGGTGGAACTAACATAGTGGCCACAACCACCACCATCGTCGTTGTCGGTGGTGTGCAATTTAAATAACATTGGCCACCACCACCATGTGTGTCTCGTTCCCGGGCGGGCCCCGATCGAGGGTTGGTTTCGTGGTGGGATTCGAGACATCTGCAGCCGATTGGGGCTACTTGCCGAGACGTTGATGGCAAACAAACTATGGCTTAATTACGGATAAGGGATATCAATTTTGTTTGCTGGTTGTTTGGCGAACCGATTTTACCACCCACCTACAGAGACACCGGGGGACAAGGACAGAGCCACCGGGCCACAAGGGCAAGGACGCTACCACACAAAAAAACGAGAGACGAAAAAAAAACCGTGAGCGGAAATCATCTCATTTAATGGCCGTGAATCCGGGCTCCGACAGGACATCCGTGTGGTGAGATTACGCGGGATGCGAGTCGTCCTTACCCTCGCACCGAGTTCCACGCGTTCAAGATTCACCCCCCGGTAGGAGTTAAGGATTTTTTGTTATCCATTTCTGCTTTCCCTGCTTTCTTTATGCTAGCCACGGATTTCCTGGTGGAACTCGGACCTGGCAGGGTGCCGGGGATTGTTGTTTACCCCTGGAGAAAGAGAGAGCGAGACCGAGCCACCGTGAAAGCCCGCAGTGAGGCCGCAGAGTGTGCGTCATATTCGGACAGTGAGGGACACGACTTTCGCTGCACCTTCAAACTAAAATTAACTAAACATTAGAATGTAGATTGCTATTCACTCAAGAACCATCTAATACAAGTCCAGCCATTCGAAAGGTAGAAGGCTCGTTGCTTGAAGCTCTGAAGAACCTATTTCATTCCCATCTCGTGTCGGATTGATTGAAATGGATTTTCCCGGGTCACTTGGATGCAGCCAACCAGGAGTCACCCACTGTACGGCCATGTAATAAGTTTTCTTTTTCCCCGGCACGTAACAAAAGAAAAATCACGCCCAGAATTTGGGTGCACTCTCGGAAGCTTGATTCTTTTGTCATTTTCACTCACACCCACACCGGCGGTCACTCCCGGAACGCTTGTCGCTTGCCCCCCTCGCAAGCCAGTATTTCTTTGCGTGCATAATAAATTCATTTTTAATTAAAATATTGGCACGATGGCCCATCGTGCAATCAGCCGAGAAAATCGGGCCTCAAATTTCTTCATCACACCCGGAAGGCGGGCCCGACGCGTTTCCGATCGGTTTAATGATTTTTGCAACCCACCACCACGGACGGGGACTTTCTTCTCTCGGAGCACCACGCGTACCGGAAGACGGATTGCAACATTTCCTTAATGAAATTCATCGAAATGAATTTTTATCTCGATCTCGTTATCCCCGTGGTCGGTCCCCCCCGGTTTTCGACCTCGTCGGCCAACCGTGGCCACCTCCGCCTCGTTCCAATTCATCAACCACCCGCCCGGCTTCCGAGTGTTCCCTATTCCTATTTACATATAATTAATCGTAACTACCGATCCCTACCCGCGCCATCGGTGAAGTTGGCGAAGCGTTCAGTCGGCGACCCTGGTGTCCGATTACATTGCAGTTTTCCCGGGCCCGGGCAGTAAGGACGTATGGGATCAACGCACCACCACCACCACCACCGAAGGATAATCGGACAGGTCATTTGCGTCTGGGCGTAAGGGCACTCCGGGGATTGGCTTCCGGAATTGCTGACAGCCTTGCTGCCAACCAACACGGACAATCGTCGGTAGGTCTCCAATTTACATCACTTGACTTTGATTTCGATGGCTCACGGTGGGTACGGAACGAAGGTTTAATGGCAAAAATATACAATTTGTAGTCAACGGCGGGCAAAGGTAATAAAACGAGGTTAGACTGACTCATATGCTCTCCTATTACTTTCTTCAAGGTGTTCGGTGATCGGATTCGAATCGGATCGGAGATTCGGAACCGAACTTAAAGTCCTCCAGTTTTTCCAATAAATCGTCTCAAATAGAGCGGCCCTTGGGCAATTGTGGCCATTGTTTCACCTTCAGCCCGACCAAGATCGTCACTTTATGGCCACCGCTGGTAACCCTGCCTCTGCAGTGCGCGTTAAACATACCGCAACAACGCGATGATGGATTGATGAGCGACAGACACCGGCAGAACCGACCCCCGGTGCCGGGTTAATCCTGGCTCATCAGGCTCAACCCTTTTGCGCCAACCAGTCGGAGCCGCCCCAGGCAGCACCCGGCGGGCCTGACCGGGAGGACCACCCCCCAAAAACCCGACCGACCGACCGGCAGCATCGTGCCGGGCGGCGTGTGGCCGTCATGTTTTCCCCGATGCCGGGAGATCTTCATCAACCCGTCTGCCGGCCGTGTCGTCGTCGCCGTCGTCGGTTCCGTCTTCCGTTCCGTTCCGTTCCTCGGGCAGCAAAAGGGGCGTGAAAATGAGTTAACAAATGTATCCGCGCCCTTTATCTTGATCCTATTAGTTTATTGCGTAAATTCTGCACGTTTCATGTTTCGCCTCATAACCGGCGTGGAGAGCGACGGCGCGACGGCGCAGGGGCCCCCGGGGAGGGGACTCATTACCCGGGTTTTGGTCGGCAGAAATCATTAGTGGCCGTTGTCACGGGCAGGGCTGGGGGGGGTCGATACGTGCAGACACGACATCGACACCGCCACTCGCCACGCCGCCGCCTGGAAGCTGTGTGTGACCGTTGATTGCGGCCGGAGGTGTGCGTGCGTGTGTGAATGGCCCCCAGGGGACACGAAACCTGGGCGCAACAATGAGGCTGTTGATTGTGCGAAAACCAGGAGCGAGAATGAAGTATCGGACGGAGCCGATCGCACGTGTGATGGTGTAATAAATGTGTTACGACCTTGTCCAGAACAAGACACCGGATCTGGTTTCGGGAAGCTCCCCGGTTTTTCGAGCAGAAGACTCCAAATGGGACCCCTATCGATGCAGACGGTCTCAAATTTACATTCTAAACGGTTATCTGGTAATTCGCCTTCATTAACTCGACTCAATGTGATAATTTCCCTCGCTTCAAACGGATGGACCCTGCATTCATCATCACCGAGACCGAGGAGAGCTCTAACAATTCAAAAACCGGCACCGGACCACCGATTTGGTGCCGTGACAATGTCATCGGGCTCGGCTGGCTGACCATTAGACGACACCGGAAACCACTTTACCACTTACGCGCCGTTTCGGGCTGGGGGACCCGCGGCAGGCGGTCGGGCGGCCAACAAAACAAACGGCCCCACCACCAGAGAACAATCATAAAAAAAACCCTCCACAATTTCACGCTCGATAGCATTAGTTTCTTACGGAAGGCGGTCACGAGACAATGTCCAATGCCCCTCCACCGGGAATGAAGATTTGCGCCCCGTAATCGTACCGAAGGGAAGGAAAGGAAAAGAAGGTCGAAGTAGAAAAGTGTCCCCGAAAACCGGGGAAAAAACAACAGCAGGACGGCGGCCGGCCGGCAGCTTATCGTCCGCCGTCAGACATCAGAAGCCGTCAGCAAGACGATAAAGACGGGCTACTTCCTGATAATTACAAGACACTTTCCCGGTCCCCGGACTCGGACTTTTCCTCTTGGCCTCTCTCGATTCGGTTGACTTAGGGATTCAGCAGCAGCAGGTAGTCAAGAGAAAACCACAAAAACCACAACAACCGAGGCCGTATCTCCGGCCGAGGAAAGAACTCGGCCGTCTCCGACTAAACAACAACAAATTACTTAGCTCACTTGTTCTACATCCGTAGTGTAATTATCCCGGTCCCGAAATGGACTTTTGACCGAACCGGGAAAAGAACCACCACGCGCCGCTGGAGTTCCCCGAAGAGGAAGGATCTTGCTTTCCCAGAAGAAGTTAATTTGAAACCAGGAGCCCGGTAAGGCGAGAAGCAGAAATTAAGAAACTTTGCTTGCCCACAGGACCACAGGTCCTCCGAATCCCTAGATCCTCGGGAATCACACCTCGGCGCAAGCAAGAACTCCACGTCGTTTTGTGCTCCCGCGAAGTATTTTTTTTAATTACAGGCTTTGCAGGGGCCGCATGAAGCGAAGCGAGGGATTTAAACAAGATTCAGACGTCCGCCTTTGGAGCTCTCCGGAGCTGAAGTTATTTTCCATTTCCGTCTGAGCCGTTGCCCGGCCCGGCCCGGATGATATGCAGGAATATTGGTGTGGCCTAATCTGACCAGGATGATCACCAGCGTACCTCCGACAGTGAGGTCAGTTCAGCAAGCCTCCAGCGAAGCGAAGTTTATTTACTTTCGCCGCTTGCAAGATGTTGCGCCTCACGTAGCGTCTTCTGTTGCGTCCCTCGCCGAGACGAAGACTTCCCTGGGACACGGGAAGACCATCAATTAAAGTCCGCTTTGCCGGGTTTGTCGCACTCGCAGTGCTGTCAAATTGGGCGTTGACCGTTGACATGTCCGACGGACAGGGCAGCAGCAGGGCGCATCCCTAACCTCACTCACCTGGAGCCGGAGCTAATTGGTGGAAACCCCGTATGAAAAGTCAAACACAAACAATAGGGCCCAGTAGGTGTACACACACCACACAAACACACACGGGGCATAATCGGCCATCGGGTGTCGGCCACGGTTCAATGGTGCCCGCGCTCTGGTCCAGGAAGGGCGCGCTGACCAAATGGCTTCGCGCTGCGAAGCGGACCGGAGAGAACAAACAGAGAGAGCGGTGTGTGTCCGCCTCGGAGTGACCGTAACGAAGTTTGCGCTTCCAACGGCCGCAGCAGCAGCAGCCGAGCCGCAGCAGCAGCAGCCGAGCCGCAGCAACAGTTGGTTCGCCCTCGCGCTGTCCGGTCGCGCCCGAAGACCGTAATAATTATTCCGTAATCCGCGTATAATAACCAACATCCCCGTGGAACTCCCGGGGCCGAAGAGGATTCGTCGACGAGGACCGTAATTAATTTACCCAAACCCAGCGTCGCAAGTGGTCAGTGTTTTCTTTCAGGGCGTTTTCGCAACTTTCTTGTCCGTGTCCTGTCCGTCGGTCCGCGTTGGCCATTTGGTGGTCGTACTTAGGTAGTTCCGGAGGGGGATTAGAGTTCTCCGGGAGGGCTGTCCGGCACGTTAGCGCTTTCACGGAACACTTGAAACAACGTTAGTAGGTGCTGCCGCCCGGGGCCGGGGCCGCTTTAATTACGTCGTTTGGTGCGCCTCAATTCCGTTTCCATTAGAAAGTCAACTTGTTGTTGATGACGATGGTCAGTGATTTCTCATCGTTTAGTGGTTCGATTTGGCAGATCCGATTTATTGCTGTTTTGACTTAATGTCCTTTTCAGACACTTATTTTTAATGAGTACAGTTTCATCCTCTAAAGACGTTATTGTTGTACTTTTGCCAATAACTTCATCATCAATGAACTGAAACAATTCCCCGCACTGTAGCATGTGTGCGTCCCCCTAACGAAGGACACGGTGTCCTCGTTTTATGACCGACTCTGGTAAGCTTTCGGGCCAAGCAAGCAACAGCAACCGACGTTCGGATGCGTTCCGTGTTCGAATGTGTATTTAACAAATCACTTATCACCTCCTTCCCGACTTCCCGACGCAAAGTCGACTTCTGCACCCAGGCCGAGTGGCCGAGCGGCGTCCATTCCGCTTCCCACCTTCCCGCATTCGTCACGCACAGATTGATGGTAAATCTAACGTGAAATTAGTAAATTATCGGCCCCGGCCCCGGACGAGTGCGCCCGGCGAGAGCGAGAGAAGATTAACGGTCAGTGAGTCAGTCCCAAAAAAATAAAAACGAACCCCGAACACCTCTTATGGTCAAGATGGTCTCCTTGTTGGCACCTTCCGATGGTTGTTCGATCGATCCGCGGTGCCTTCGGTGCAGCAGTCACGGGATTTTTTCGCGTCGCAACACGCCGCGCCGATAAGAGGAAAGACAAATTAGTGACCGGCGGACGTGCGGCCACGGGCCATGGGTCGATGCTTGCCGGACGACGGAGACCCCCGAGGCAGGCGAACCGCCACAAGCCGCGGTGGAGCACCCTGTGGTAAACATAAATAACAAATTCGATAATCTTGTACCAAAGTGTTAAGTTATTTGACTTTTCCATTTGTACCTCGTCGGTTGGCTTTTTTTTTCTTTTCGTTCCCCGTTAAGAAGGTCTCCTCGTTGGGGAGATGCGTTCGGCCTCTTTTACGGTCGCAACGGACGGCCCCCGGGTGGGGCACGGACCCACTGTGTCACTGTGAAAAAATGTTAATTTTCATGTTCTTGGTGCCTGGCGGCCGAAGGTGCGCCGCGCAACGCACCTTAAGAAGAAAGACGAAAGGCAAGAAAGCCTTTTGCCTCTCCTTCGGGCGATGGGGTCAGAGCTTGAAGCTCGAAATCGAATTTTTAAAAACTGCATCAATATGCGCGAAAGGAAGGCGACGGTTGGAATTTGGCCGCATGATGGAATGAATATCTTCGGCGGATTGTGACAAACGAAACGAACGCCTCGAAACAACCCGTTAAATATTGATGAACCCGCTGGAAGCATGAGAAGGCCAACGGTTAAGAACTCTTTAGCCACTCACCTCTATACAAACGACTTTTGTAAAACAGTAATGTTGTTAATTTATTTTATTGTTAAAGCTGTTAAAATCGATGATTGCCAGTTGTATTTCTCGAGGACTTTAACTTACAGTTCCATAGCAATTGTGTGAATAGTTAGCCATCTTTAGATGTATCAGATATCGGCTTTACGTTCTTCGGGGTTTCGATAGACTATGTTCAAAACCACAGTCCAACTCTAACGACTCTACTTCAGAAAATAGATCATCAGAATCGTCGGTTTTGGGGTTCATCGTCCATCCGTAACATGCCTAAGACTTTACAACTAGGCGCTTATTACTAAGCGTTCACTCCGTAGAGCACAAAAGACAGGCAGCACTTCACATTCCTGCAACCCTCAACACAATTTGTGGCTTCAGGACGAGCGATAAGGCGGACGCTTTGATAAGGTTGGCATTTCGCAGGACTAAATGGCCGCAATTAATCGCAATTTATCGCCCTTACAATCTTCGCTGTATCGGTGAAGTGTTAGCGTAAAGATACGGGGGGATCCAACAAGTGTTTGGATTTTAAACTACCGATTACTTGACATTTAACACGCCAAACTTCATTTTGGAAACCCTTAGCAAAAACTTTAACATTTACGAAATGGGACGCTATATGCTTGAAAAAAATTGGAGAATATTAAAAACTGTTTTCCAAATTGGTAAGTCTTAAACTCAAACTGTACGAAATATGAAACACTTATTTCATTGAAGCTCATTTTCACATCGGTGGTTACGTTAATAGGCAGAATAGTCATTTTTGAGGCCCGAAAAACCCATACTTCGCTCAAACACTAGATGGATTCCCTATAGATTTGAATATATCCGACCTTTGACGAATAAATAAATAATAACGTTCCACAAGTAACCTAAAGATACAGCTTTTGAATGATTTTATTCATTACTTTCAAATTGCTTTATCAATGTAAAAATCGAATGCAAAGATATTTAAAAGTGTGCGAATTGAAGTTGACCATCAGTTAACCGTTTAATCTACCCTGCCCTACGGAAGAAGCTAGAGGAACCAGTACAGTAGCGCTCTTATCTCAACGCCACAGAACCTGTTCCTCTATAGAAGAATTAAATTAATAACAGGTAAGCGTCTGAAAGGTAATTCAATTACCGGCACAAAATTATTGATGATTTCTGTCATGCCGCGGCTACATACTCTTTAGCGGTGAGAAGATGCTGCTGCTGATTACAACCCACCGGAACCGGTGCCTGGGACCGGTGCTTCGTCGTCGTTGTCGTCATCAACCCCAATCGATCCTCGCCCGGTTTATCAATCCTAAAACTATTTATTAAACAGAGTTCCCGCCGTATAATCTCCGGCCGGGCCGAGTCAACGAGTCCCCAAAATTACGGCCACATCATTCCGGAAAGCCGCTAAAATATGCTGCCTTTTATTGAAAACTTCGTAAGCATCGTATCGAATTTTTTTTTCCAAAACACCGAACCGAACCCAAACTCGGACATTATTTATCATTAAAATTATCACCAACCACACTGCGGACCACGGCCGGACTCTGTGGCCGGTTCGGTAATCATCTGTTCCGCCGTTCCTGTAAGTCTGTGGTGTCTTGGGCGGCCGTCGAAGAAAATATTTTAAGCTCTCTCGCTCGCACTCTGTCTCTCTCCTTGGACAGCTCCATGTCGCGGTTGCCATGGTGGCCTACCGCTGCCACCCAGCTAATCCGTCGCTTCCAGGTCCCGTGCCAAGGTGATGCTTATTATTATTATTTTGATCGGTTCTCGTATATTTTTATGTTTCTGCCCACACCTCCGTAGCCCGTCCATCCTTTGCTCTCACTCGCTCGCTCTCGCTCTCACTTGCTCCAGCATCCTTCGCGCACACACACACAGACAGACATCGGCTGAGGAGTTTATAAGTCCGCCTGTTCGTTCGGGGACCAACTTCTGGGGCGGCGGCATTTCAGCGGTGTGGCCTCGGCCGTGGCCACACTTTGTTTCGTGTTTTATTATCCTTTGCTTGTTTCCGTCGCTTTTTGGCCCTCGTTTGGCCCTCCGGTCGTCTCGGTTCTCGGTCTCGCGCTTTTGGGCCGAGATTCTGTCGTCATCTTCCGGGCCCTGGCATGGCATGCTCCGATTTTCGAGCCGACGAGCCGAGATGAAACCACTTTGTTTTGGGTATCGCGTTCCCATTATCTGCAGCTTTGAATGTGTCCTGTGCCGGGCACGGCACTCCAACCAGCCAACCAGGTCGCGCTCTCTGTCATGGGTTATTTTTATTTCAATTCATTCAAGAGTTGAAAAATTTACTGTATTGTTATTTCGGGTTCCAAACGGGTTTTCCAACACCTTTGCGCGGGCCCGCGAGACGCGATCTGTCTCTCCGCGCTCTCCGCGCCGAGGAGTCTGGGGTCTGGGGGCGTAGGAGCACGGTCCGCGCGGTAAGAAGCCCAATCCCAGGGGGCCGTATTCTTCACGCGCTTTGCTCACGCTGCGAGTTTGATGGAATGACGGAACAATCTGCGGTAGCCGCGCCAACGTGCCGGGCCATGGGACGATGGCCTTCACGGAAGATGAATATTTCAGCGCTGTAGCTTGCAAACACATCGTACTGAAGTTGTTAATTCTTAAAGAGATGTATTTAATTCGGAAAAAATAAAGGTGGAACATAACCTCCAATGGGTTGCATATCTTTGGGCGCAGTCTTAGTTCTTCTACCGAATACATAAGATTTAGATGCGTCTTCTTATCAAGAATGCCACAACTTACCACAAAAAAACACATTAAAGCATTTAGGATGATAGTTTAGAATATTTACATATTTGGTCTGTCTCATAGAATTGATCGTTTCGAATGCCCAATATTCGAACCACGTAGTTTCCACATTCCTAGGCCGCAGTGTTCCACATTTCAGAGCACATTAAAGTCAAATAAATTCACCACACCTTCGAGAATCGTTTTACAGCAGCACTGTATCCCTCGCAGCTCGCGGGCCTCCTGAGCGCGACGAATCGGGACCAAAGAACGGCCAAACAACCAGCAATTCTGCTCCGGTCCCGAAGGTGTTTGAAATTAGAATTGTAAAAGAACGCATAAAACATCGAAACCACACGCCGTTGTTGCCGGGCCGGCCCCGAACCCCCGGCCACCGCCCAAGCGACCGATTTCGAAGAACGCCAAACGACTATCGATGAGATGCTCCGCCGTGGAGAAACCGGCTCCACCGGGCGGGCACCCGGGGCCGAAACGGCGGGGGAACGCTATTGATAATGGAACCGTGCTGGCTGCGGCAGTGCCCCGACACCGGCCCACACCCGGACCCGGACATAATTGATGATGCCAGCAGCCCGACGTCCCGACGGATCCCCAGCTGGCCCGGGGAAAGCTGTCCCAGATCTGCCCAAGCCGGAATCCCAGCGCCTTGGTCGCTGTTTATTTATTTATTTCCCTGACCGCCGCTCGTCGATCGTGCGAAGCGAAGGTGTGGAGTATGCTTTATGATCCGGGGCCGCGGCCGCGATGTGTCGCAACCTGGCTGCCCGAGCTTGGTCGGGGTTGGGCGTGATTAGAATGACCAAACGCGGGCGGCCGATGTTCATCGACCTCGCGGATCGTGAATCGCGATCCGGTGAGCGAGCCGGGATCGAAAGGCTTCAGGGCGCGCAACAATCGCGTTTCTCGTCTCGGGGATCTCAAGGCGGTGGCGTCTGGGTGGGGAAGGGATGAGCGAAGGAATGGGGGAAAGAAAAACAACATTTTTGTAGCGGTCACTACGAGGCGGAGACGAAATTCGTCGATCATAAATGGACAGTGATTTATTTTCGATGATGATTATGAAAATGATCCACGATGATCATGACCGACCATCGCGCTGGCGGAGAAGTCACGCCGATCGAATCTCCGATCCCATCCAGACCAACAACCGGCCGGAACAGTGCGTATCGAGTTTTGGCAACCATCGGCGAAATAAATTGGAATTGATCAATCTAAGAATGTTCGAAAAAGGTGCGATTATTATTTATTTATTATTAGAAAACAGTCAATAGGAAACAGAGCATAATCGATAATAAACAACTAATCATAGAACTTTGAACTAACGACCGCGCAACAATTCTGAGTTCCAGGTTAGGTCGTCGTTTCAAACATCGTCGTACTTTACAAATACTTAAAGGTCCTCGGATACGACACAAATTGTACAACAACTATCCCTTTGGGGGATTTAAATTAAATTTTGAAATCCTTAATTTACTTAAAAACTATGAATCTTGGAAGATGCCAGGATGCTGCGGCATTTCCTGTCCTTCACGGTAGTCTTATCCCGGAAGCTTAGAGATATTCTTTTGAATCATTCTGTCTTCAAGGAGTGTTCTCCCTTTTCGGAGCGATTCATGGGCACAGCACTGTTCACGGATGGGCAACGGCCACAGATAATTGTCCCGCACAATCATCATCGTCATCGTCAGCGTGCCCCGGGAACAGCATTCGGTCGGCCTGAACCGTGACAGACCATCCCGGGCCCCGGCCGTGTGTGTGTGTGTGCGCCCGTACCGGTTAAAGGTAGGCGATGGTGAAATAAATTCAAATTTACAATGAGTTTCATCTTTTGAATAGAACATACATTTTATTTTATTTTCAGGCCATGTTTTTTCATCGGTTCTCCCTCTCTCTCCCTCTCTTTCTCTCTCTCTCGCTCGTTCTGATGGCTGTTCTGGGGGGCGCGGTAGAGTTTATGCTCGCCTCGCCTGCGGTCGATACGGATTCGGTTGGTTCGTTCCGGAATTCATCATCGATTTGTTTTCGAGTTTCCCACTCGATCTTCGGACTCGCCGCGAGAAGGCCACCGGCGGCCTGGCGTGGCGTTTCGGTGGTTGTTGAACCTCTGAAGCACGCGGCGGTTTCGATCGCTCACCTTCCCCGGTTGGAGTCCTGCGGGCGGAACCGAAACGGAAACGGGGTCACCGAGCGAGGGTGCAGGCCATATAATGCATTATGCAACGCGGCCACAACGCACGACGAGTAATGACATTTGTGACAGCGGATTTTTTCTTCCCACATTTCGAACACCCTCCATTCACTGTGTGTTGGTGTGGGGGGGCTCTCCACGGATTGGGGCCGATCGGGTGGACAATCATTTTATGTTTCGCCTGCCCGACGCAATTATTTTTCTGATGCGCATGAATCGCAATTACGGGGCCCACAACCAAACGGACGGACACTGTTGCCGTGGTCCGCAGTGCGAACGTTGACATTCAATGGGTTCGTGTCTGATGCAAAATTACATGCGTCATGGCGAAGGTTTTGCCTAAAAATAACCGTTCCGTCCTTCGCAACCTTGCGAACGGCGCTGCCGGACGGTGGCTGTCCGGCGGGGGGGTTATTAATTTGACTGACGGACTCTATTTGGCTTCAAACTATCAGTTAGCGTTGCGTCGTCCATTGCGCCAGCCACATTTGCTCAGGAAACAGGCTTGTGCTTCAGCTGTATTACTGAAAAATCCGTTTTTGATTACCCATTTATAACACAAACCATTTGAAGGACCCAAATGCCCTGCTGAAAAGTAACTGACTTGTGTGTTGTAATTGTCTTAAATTTTTGGGGGTTTCCAGTCAATCAACAAACTTCAATAAGGTTTGTGGTTCGATACGAAAAAAACAATTTTATGGTTTGAAATTCACTTTATTATTTAGTTTAGTCTCCCTGAATGCTCCAACAGTTCGAACTTTAATTCATGGATGTTTGCCATTGTCAAAAACGGATTTTTCCTTCTACAAACCAAGCCTTTTAGACGATTGAAGGAATAACCTTCAGGTTGTCTAAAAGGTTACAATAAAAGTAAATTTTTTTGGTTTTGCCAATTTACAGGTAATCCACAAACAAAATTCCTTTCGCATCCCTCAAAACTGATGCCAACAACTTGTTGGCCAATTTCAAGACACAACCTCGTTTTGGAACCGAAGAACCGAAGAACTCTTTGGTCGCTTGTTTTGATAGACCCAAGGTAGGTTAAAAGGCAAGGTTAAAAGGTAGACCCAAGCCTCATCCACAGTGATGAGTCGACGCACAAAATCCTCTTTATCCTTTCGAAAACGCTCCAAATGTTACCGAGAAAGTTACATTCGATTATTATTGAACCGCAAAACTTTTTGAACAACTCAGTGGTTCTTAAATATGATCATTAAACATGAACGAAATCAAATTAACCAGGCAACGGTAGTCTTTTGCCAAGTAATTTTACGAGATAGATTTATTGATGACTTCAAGAAATTAGTTCCAAAAGACGAAAACTTAACAAAAAATTGTTTGCTCATTCATTTGACGAGTGGTTTGAGTGGTTTTTAAACATTGAGCTAAAGACACTCTATAAAGGCCATTTGTTTTTATTGTCCTTCAATCAGTTGCCTCTCGTTAACCATAAAATTGTAAAAATAAGGTGCCTTAACCGTTAATTGAAATTGTCAGGTTGGTTAGGCTTTTCAATTAGGCAATTCATAAAATTAAATTTAGCGCTTTATATTGCGGAAAATGACACAAACCACGGACGGAAAAGAAAGTCACAATCGTCCTTCTTTCATAAAAGTCACTCAACGCACCATAAGACACCCGTGTCTGTCGGGTAAGTGTCGGGAAGCCTGGGAACCTCGCGCGCCCAGCTAATTAGTAATCGACAGCCGCCTCACGTCTCAATCGCGGGGGCCCCGAAAAAGGACGCAACGACTCCGCAGCAGCCACCGGACCCCATGCGCAGGCGCACCACTTCGCACTGCGGATTGCTTTCCCACGGAATCGCAGTGTTTTTGGTGTGCGATGTGAGACCCATTAATAAACCACCGACCCCCCCCGCAGCCGACTGCCACTTCACAAAACGTCGGTGTTTTAATTACTCGAGACTTCGATGCGTAAATGGGCGACAAACCCGCCTCCCTTCGGGTGTGCCGGGTGCTAATTAAATCACATTTTGGAGCGCGAACCGCGTGCCGCCGGCACCAGACCAGCCAGTGGGCCAGACCAGCGCGTACGCTATCGCCCCATTCGACCCGCAGGAGTCACTTTTCTTGTGCGCTTCTCTTTCGTACCGCTCGTTAAGAGCGCACGGCAGCAGCAGCAGCAGCAACCGTCACCGAGGAGTCCTCGTGCTGTCCTCGTACGGTCGCAAAGGTCAGCTTTGTTTTCTTTTGCGCGTGTGCTTGTGCAAGGGTCCCCCGTTGGGGGCAAAGCAAGGGACGAAAACGGCCACTTTGAAGATACCCATCTTTCCGCCTTGTGCGCGGAAGGGAGCAAAGGGCCAGCACGCAGAGACGTGTGATATTTCTTCGGCCCTTGCCCATTCATGGCACGTTCAATGGGCCGCGCGACGGGCCACGATCCTTTCGCGAAGGATCCCGGATTCTGTTGCGGGTTTGCGGTTTTTTGCGCGGTGTGCTCCGTTCCGTGTGTGTCAGCTGCTGCTAGTCTTGCCTCGCGGTGCCCTCGCGGTGACTTCGCGGCGATCGCTGGCCAACGATAAGCCGAGGGGCGGCCAGACCGCACCGTCCCGTCCCGCCATCTGCCATTGTTGCGGTGGTGGTGGTCGTTTATTAATTTTTATTTTTTTGTTCGCCTCGCCCCGTGTCTTGTGTCGTGGCGGCCGGAATCTAACAAAGCGATCGCGAGCGACAAAAAGCCGCGAAAAGATCGCGCAAGGCGCAAAAGGATTGTGTGGGGCGATCCACCTCTTGCCGGCACCCGGCCGGAGGGTTGTATTGTGTGTTTGAGGCGGTTTTAGAGGCGCACCACGGGCCGGGGTTTTGGCCTCATCCCACGGAGGATATACATGTGTAAAGGCGGCAATCGGCGAGATCTGCAATTTTACTTACACTTTGTGCGACTTCTTAGTGCTTCGGGAAGTTGCATTTGGGTTAAAGCTTTCGGGTGGCTAATTTTCGATAATATTGTTGCAAAGGTTTTGCTGCAGCAACACACTTTTTAAATCCCGATGCCTCTTCGGGGATCGATTTCCTAAACGACCGTTGCAAATTGTGGCGACCACAAACATAAATTCGCAACAAAACACGATTATGTTGCCGCAGCGAAGCGACGCAACCGCAACCGATCGTCTAAGAAGCGGAAACAAAAGAAGGAGCCAACGGAGCCACGACGGAGAATATCGCCAAAATTATTACCATTTCTGGCCGGACAATCGGTCCACGACGGCACGGGGAAAGAGAAGACAGCCACAAAAACCGGGCCCGGCCCGGTCAGAAGATCCCGGAGAATCCCTTTTATCCCGTTCGTTCGTTCCCGGATGAGCCGGACAGGACGCTACGCCACATTCTTCAAGGAGGCCGCCCTTGGATCGTGGAAATCTCCGCCGATCTCGGCGTTGGGTGGTGGTGGTTGGGGGGCCGAAAGGGATTAAACGCGTTCAATCCAGTCCCGCGCGGTAGACGAAGTCCGCCAAAGTCCGAAGCACACGAGAGCATATCAAAGCATAATAATGATGACCCAGACGACCACTGGAGGGTAGAGAGGCTAAGGGCGCACCGCTGACCTTACCGAGGGGGGATTATTATGCGTCTATTGTGTTCCACCGGTGGGGCCCCGGATCCGTGTTTCGCCAAACTCGTGGCAAGGATTTCGCCCGGCAAAAGGACAAACAAACAACACGCGGGCGAGGCGCAACGGGCGAATTTAATTATAATCGAAGCAGAAAAAGGTTCCAAAGTTACATTCTTTTCTATATCATTAAATCAATTTGAAGGCAATTTTGGGCCCACCGTTCCACCGATCCCCTCCACCGGAACTCGAAGAACTCGGGTGAGTTCGCAGGGAGCTAGCAAAGGGCGAGCGAAAGAGCGAGAGCGAGCGCCTCCTTGTTGGGGAGTCGGGCTGGTCATTTTCATGTTGCAGCGTGTGGCCGAACGGAAAAAAGGATTACTCGTTAGAATACGGGCGAAGGGCGAAGGGTTGGTTGCTTTCGGTTTCGGGCCGGTGGAAAAAGGCAAAACATAAACTTCACGAACGCCACGATTCGGGCACGGTTAATATGGCCGCGGTTCCCCGGCCGTAAGAAATTGAACGCCATCGAAACGGCGTGCGGACGGGGAAAAGTGAAGATAATCGCAGGTGTAATTACACTTCGTCGCTCCAACACACCAACCCTCGCCGCGGCCACCGCAGAACCGGCCACGATCGTTTGATTGCCACGAAGATTTGATTTTCGGTCCGGTTCGGGCCTTTTCGGGCCTTTTGGCTTATGATATCGCTTCCCGCGCGTAGGGCCTCCGCCGAAACACCTCACGAGGGAGCCCATAAGTAAACGGGCGAGGGGTTGACGGGGATTTAACACAAACCCGGGACGGGATCGGCGCGGCCGGTCCGGCCAAATTGTAAGTTTGGGATAATTGTGGCCCCCGTGGTCCGTCCGTGGGGCTCCGAGCGCCCAGCGAGTGGTTGCCGGAATTAAGCAAAATTATTGGCGAAACTGGCTTTACTTCACTTCGGCGGGGTTCGGGGCTTAGGGCTTTCCTCGTTTTCCTTGCTTGCTGCGGTGCTGATTTGATGACGTGGCGCACCTCGCGACCGTTTGAGGTTCAATTTTCAAACGATAAGCCTCCTTTTCGGTTTTCGGTGCTGGCGTTGCCGGTGATCGAAGATGGCTGTGGCGCGCTGGGCACTGCAATCGACTCATAATGAAATCATTCGTTTCGTCTATTGGTTTTTGGGTTTTTTGGGGGGCAATTTGGAATAACTAGACCCAACATTTGTGTTCCTTGATTTTCGATAACATTGCTTCAAGAGTAACAGGGGACCACATGCACCGAAAGCATTGCATAGTTTCAGGGGAACGATAAAGAAGCTGAAATCTTATAAATAACTCAACAACACAAGGGCTGAAAAGTCCCGAGCCTAAGAAAGAAAATGTGATGCCGTTGCAATTTCGACCTTCAAACACTCCACTCAAACGCTAAATAATATTCACTGTTGATGGTATTTCCCTTCTCAAGATAGTCGATGAGTATTACACAAACCACATCCCAATCTAGCGAGGCCATAGACATTCCAGCCGATTGTCGTGCTTTCGGGTTTTGGACGAGGTTCGCCAGTTGCTCTCCACTCAGATGATGATTGTTTTGATTCCGAAGTGAAGTTATGGATCCTTGTTCAACTTTGAACAGGGCTTCCTCATAGTCCAATGCTCAAATGCAATGTGCAATAAACGAGACCTGTTTTCTTGATATATTTACAGTGTCAGCTAACTGACGGAACTTCACTTTTCGATCGTTCAAAAAGATTTTGTGAATTTTTTTAAATGTTTTCAGCTGTTACCGCCTCATTTCTCCTCAATTTTAACAGCTTTCGTTTGAAGGTTAGTCGGGACTTTTTAGCCCATCTGTTATTAATATCAGTTTGTTCTGTTCGACCTCGAAATAAGCAAAATATTTAAAATATTATAACTTTATTTGGTATTAATACAATAATGGCATAATATATCTTAAAGCCGATCAAATGATCAATCGGGGGGCACTGAATGATACTGAGGCACCTCTAACATTGAATCGGTGCCCTCGAATCGGGGCCTCACACGCAAGGTGATTGTACTTTACGCGCCGCCGTCTCTCAAGAGGCACCGCACCACTCGATCTCACCTTGCGGTCGGTCGTAAAGTTTCCGGCCGATGCGCCTTGCGAATCGGTGCGCCGGACATCGGTGCATCGAATGGAAAGCAAATTCGAGTTCGATCTTCCACTGCGCGATCGCCACCGCCACAGGCTACCCTTCGTTCCCGGGGAACGAGCCGGGAACGGGGACGGTGTGCTACAATAAAACACTGTCTGGCTGGCCGCAGGAAGATCCCGGCAAAGTGGCGGCCCGCATGGAGCAGGCAAAAAAGCAGCATCTTTTTGATGGACCAGCCAACCCGTATGTGTGCTCTCTCTCTCTCCCTCTCTCTCTCGAGTGGCTGTTCCTTGCACACAGGGCCCCGGCAACGTCAGTGGCAGAAGTTTCATTTTTGCATAAATCATAAAACACCATTAAAAATATGGCGGCACTCGCTTTATGATGCATTTGCTTCGGTTCGGAACGAGCGCGCGTGAGTTGCCCGGAGGGGCGAGCTGAGCTGGGGGGGAACCCGGGGGAGGTCAAGCATCACTTGTCCTTCTTCGGCACGCCGCACAGTCTGCCGTCGAACGCGCGCGAAGGATCGTAAAATTAAGAGGCTCAGGTCCGTCCGGATCGCGCAAACCGAACCGAACCGAACAGAGTCTGGAGAGGCCCGGAGGGCTTATTCTTCGGTTGCTGTGTGCCTTGTATCTCCCCACCCAGGTATCCAGGCATTCAACGCTCTGATGGATGGACGCAGGATGCATATGGTTTGGGGTGGCCGGACGATCGGCCAGCAGAGTATCGACACACAATCGACGTTTGGTCGTCGTCGTCGAGGTTCGCGTCCCGTCGTCGAATCCTCAGATAATTGTAATGATGCTCCTTATACAGTGCGGACGGTTCGCGCATTGTTTTTGTCCTCTTTCTTCCTCTTGCGGCCTTCGTCTTTAATTCGAAGAAAATCCCCCCGGTCCGGGGCCACGGAATCGATAGGACTTGTGGAGGGCTCGTGAATTGATGTTTGAGCCTCGCAAAAAACCCGGGCGCCCACAGCAGCCGAGGAGATTACTTTCCGTTCGGACGACGCGCTTCGCGGCATTTCTCGGCCCGGTGACACCTTTTCCGGTCCAGCCCGCTGCGGATTGTTGTGTCTCCGCGCAAAAAAAACCGTTTCTAACGAACCGCGAAACGAAGGAAGTCACCCAAAAATGGTGGCCGCAGAACGACGAGGAGAAAACGAACCCCCGGCGAGCGCCCCAAAAAGCGTCCCAATTCCCGTCCCGTCCTTGTGATGCCGCTCCGACGAAAGCGGAAGCGGAGCCGCGGATGAGCGCGGAATGTTCGGTGCAGGGAGAAATGATGATAATAAAAGGTCGAACCCGAAGGGATCGGCGCTGTGGGGCCCCAAAACGGGGCAGAGGGCACAGAATAATTTATTTTAATTCGATATGCACAAAAACATTTGCGTTCGATTGTTTTCCTTCACCGTATTTTTTTTTTGTTCCCTCTGTCTTCCTTCCTGTCCGGATGGGGGGGTTCAAGTGGCCGTTGGCCAGATTTCACTGCCGTTTCCCGGCCGGGGTAGTAATCCTGCTCGGGTTGGGTCGTTAAAATGATATCCTTCCCGAGTCGTCGAGTCGCCGGTCGAAGTGACGGGTTGCAAAGTGCATCTTTTGAGGAATGCATGTGCATAAATTATGTTGCAAAATGTTACTCCAGGTGCAGAGGGGTTCCCGTTTGGTTCCCCTTTTTATTGTTTCCCTCGCTGTCCGTCCGCTGTCTACTGTTTGCAGATGATTAATATTTCCGTTCTCGAGGAACACCGATCGATAGAATATTAATTGTATCTTCAAGCCCGTCAAGTCCTCTCGGGGTCCTCACAAGTCCCTCTGCCTGCCTCTTGGTCAAGACGATTGATTCGACTCGCTGCCGAGTGGTCGAGAGAACGGCAAGAATTTG
The DNA here is from genome assembly GCF_943734635.1 of Anopheles cruzii. Taxonomy (NCBI): domain Eukaryota; kingdom Metazoa; phylum Arthropoda; class Insecta; order Diptera; family Culicidae; genus Anopheles; species Anopheles cruzii. Next base: position 4,945,269 of record NC_069144.1, read on the forward strand.
AATGTCTGATGGCCAAATCTTCTGCCTCGCGTAATGAAGTGCTTCCCCGTTGGGGCCACTTCACATCCTTCTTCTTTTTTTTTCACCCGGGTAGGGGAGGGATGTGTAAACGTGTGTCCACACTTCTGACGGCCCCCGGCACCCCGGCAGACGAAATCCGGCTCTCACTCGTTAATGAAAAATCTTCTTGGGAGCTTGGGATCTCGGGTTCCCTTTTTTGGGGTCCACTTTTGGGCTCCGTCATCATCGACACTTCGCCGTTCGCCGGGTTTCTTCACTGGAAGGAAAGACGATCGGAGGACGATCGATGATAATGACCACCGAGGGAGAGTGACTCGGGGTGCGACATTGTTGTGCCAAAGTGCAGCAGCAGCCGAGGCGGGCGCGGCTGTGTTAATCGCGAGGCACACCCCGCGATTGGAGGAACATTAGTCATCATTAAGATTGGCAGGTTCCTGGAAGGATCCGCGGGGACTTCTGGTTTTTTGCGCCACTTTGCGCGGGACTTAATGAAGCATTGTTTCGGAGGTTTAAGTCGATGTCTTCCCAGACTGTAGGTTTTGGGTCGACTACACAGACACATTAAAGACAGACCAAAGTGACACAAACAACCCTGTCCAACGCGCCAATGCTACACAGATTGTGCATTGTTTGCCTCGTTCGGCCACTGAGAGGCTCCTCCCTTTTGCCGAGGCCCCCACCGGAGTTGCATCAAAAGTGCATCAAAAGTGCATCAATTTGTTGTGCCCATTTCTCTCTCTCTCTTTCGCCTTGCCTTGGCAACATCGACGGAGAGATTGTGCCCTGATTGGGAGCATCTGCTCCTATCTTCGGGGGTTCGTGGGGGTCCGTTACGCAACTCTCTCTCTCTCTCTCTCGGCATTTCAAGCGACAATAGGGTAATTCACCAACACACCCTTGGCACCGATCGAGGTTGGAAGTGCATCGAACCGCCACTCCTTGGACTTCTTGGAACCGCGAACTCTTTCTCCGAAGAATAAAGTTCTTGGCCCAGGGTGTGCCCCCCATCAGAACACCACACCTTAGAGGCCATCCATCAGCCGATTGTGCGAACAACGCGCTTTTCTTTAATTCGTTTTTAACGCTCACACACACGCGGGGCACCTTAAATAATCCCTTTACGAAACCACCATTAGGCCACTTCCGGAACCGGACCGACGGGAACGGAAAACCTAGCCACTGAGAACGGAAATGACGGGGCCACAATCGGCGGCTTCACGGGTTCCAATTTTTTCGCCCTTTTTTGTACCACAGAGAGAGAGAGAGAGAGAGAGAGAGGGAGAGAAAGTCACGCTCGATTGGTACACTTCCGAACTACGAACAACACACAGACTTTTTTTTTTGCCCGCTCCGCGCACAATGGTCTCGCGGTCTCGCGGTCTTGGCCCCGAGAACCGGCACTAATTCACAATTAATTATGCTACTGCCTGCGGGTTGGACCTGCTGCTTGTTGTTGCTTCTTGCTCCTCCTCACTCACTCACTCATCGGACAGTGGCCACCTCGCGGCGGCTGTTTTCGGCTGTTGGCCGCGAGAGTTGCGATGATTGAAGAATCATCGCTCCGTTTTGTTGTTGTGCTCTCTCTCTCCCTCTCTCTCTCAGTCGCTGGCTCTCTCTCACACACACACAGGCTGACACTTACCGGGAAGATCGCGGGTCCACGGGTCATTCCGCGCGGAGGGAGCTTAGAAAGAGCGTGCGCGAGCCGCGCCCGACGTAAATTCGTCGAACAATAGCTTAATTATAGTAATTTATAATAATTTTCCTCCACCCGGGCGCGGGGCTCCGCCAGCCTCTCCAGTGGCCACCCGGGCGGGGGGTTGGCTGACGGGGCGAACGGGCATCGGCCTCGGTGTCCCGCCCGCGGCCATCAAGCCGGCCGTCGACGACGACGGCGACGGATGATGGCCCGGGGGTAACCACGGGACGGCAGCGGAGTGTCCGCTGGCCGCCCCGGCCCGCACCCGATATATTTGGTATGATAATAACCCCTCACGAGGAAATCAAATTCTCTTTTGTGACTTGAGGGTATTCAAAAACTTTGGTTATTTTTTCTTTCTACTTTGGATTTCATCTTCTTAGATTCTCGGATGAACAAGCGTTGACTGACGTTCGTGCGCTGACGTTGCGTACGGCAGGCATAAAGGATCCGGACGGCGGCCGCATCCCTGGCCCATCCTCGGCACCACGGTGGCATCCGAGAGGGAGAGCAGAGCGAGTGGAAGGACACCATAGGACGGAAAGTTCCGCGGCCACCCAACCTCGGTGGACGACCCTACAGGGGAAGCGGAAGAGAACGGGACAGGACCGAGAACGGGGTACGGCGGGAGGCGAGTGCGTGCGCTTGGAGCAAGGACGAAAAAATGCGGTCCCAACGGAGGGCGATGGTTCGGTGACGACGAAGGCGAAGGCTCTCTCGAAGAAGGCGCTCGGAGGTGACCCGCAAAAAGGACTCCTGAAGGTCGGTGTCGGGCACTCGGTCGACACACGCACACACACACATACACCGCACTAACCGCACACATACGGCGCCAGGCCAGACACACCACGGACGCATTCACAGGACACTCACCTCCACCCGGCCCCAGGGGGGCAGACGGGCGTGCAAAGGAGAGCAAAGTGTCCACCCGTGAAGCCGTGTCGTGGTGGTGGCCCGTGCTGCTGTATGTGTGCTCTCCCGTGCGGGCTGTATGTGTGTCTGTGTGCGGGCGTCCGAATCTGAGCTCCGTTCCGACGGCAGGAATTTTGCGAGTCACCAGCAACCAGCTTCGAGAGAGAGTATCCAACGCCAAACGACGACGACGAACCAACGCCGACGGTTCCGCTTTTGACGTCATTACACCAAAACACACGAACACACACACCAAATCGCACTCCGTTCTCTCTGTCTCGCTCTCTTTCGATCGCCAGGTTCGCCACACCGAAAACGGCCAGACGCGTAACCTCCCGCCCGGCCCACCCACTGGCCCACCCAACACCACCCACCACCGGGACGGCACCTGGACGGCGGTCTGCGGCCAACAACCGGCCTATGCGCGTACGGACGAAAGCTCCGGGCGTCGGGCCGGATCGTCTAGAACGGACGGGAAAATGTTCCGTTAGTGATTGCTAACGCTCTCAGCATGCGATGCGAACCGTGTTCGATGTAATTCGCTCCGTCTCTCTTTCACACCACGCGGTTTATGCGAAGCATAATTTGGTTGGCCTGCTCTGTCGCTGTCGGTCGGTCGGAGTATCAGTCCATCTCGCTCCAGTCCCAGCCGCCCATGATTTTTTGAGAGCACACAACTTTCAACGCCATTCCCGCGATGGCCACAGCTCGGTTCGCATCGGAGGGCGAGTGTCCTGGATCTGGCGCGCGCGATGGCGCCCACACCGAGGGGTCAAACCGAACGCGAGGTGAGTTGCTTAATTACTGGACCACAAAGGGAGGGCGTAAAGGGAGCGTAATTATAACACACGGTCTCCAGACTCCCGAAGGAACCGCTTGAAACTTGAAGCACTTGATCCCCGTCCGACGGCGGTCGGGCGATGTGACTCGTTAAACGCAATGACGGTGCCGAAAAGGCCCTGTACAGTGGAATACGAAGCCAAATGAATGTCTGCGTTCCCGGTTCCGACGGCCCTAGGTCGACCCAAGGGTCATTAGGCTGCCTCTCTGCCTGTGGATGATTTTGGGGAGCCCGCGCTTTGGTCCGCAATTAGGTTTTTTTTGGGTAATGGCTCGCCGCGGAGCGGACCTTCTTCGTGCGCGGTACCGGACCACATGTCACTCGGAATGAGGTGGTCTAGGCCCTTCGGTGGTGATAAATGGCCACCGAAAGGCCCGGAATGTGGTAAGAAATTAACTGTTCGGTTGTGGTGTGTGATTTTTGGGACGAGGGAAATTGGAAACCGAAGGTCCGCGCTGATGAGAGTTGCTCGAGGTCAACGCACCAAAGTCAACCGTAGTTTGAGATCCGAATTGAGTAGAGTAAATGAAAGATTTTCCACTCTTAATTAGATTTTCTTCGTGTTTTCCATCACAAACACTCGCAGGACACTCCACGGCAAGCATTTTCTTGTTGGACTTGGTCACTGTCGACGCCCAAATTGTTTGAATTGATGTATTATAGAGACTTTGAGCTGCAATAGCATTACATTAGTCCCTTTCTAGATACTAAGCAAATATACTTTAATTCTAATTTAATTTAAGTTAAGTTAAGATCAGTTGTCTTTCGAGAATCCTAAACTCTGAGGGAGAACGGCGACTTTGGTTCCTCGACGAGGCTGTCGATGCCCAAAAATTCATTCAACCAATGCCGCCTCAGCTTTATTTATTAAAAATGCCACAGATGCGCCGCATATTGCGTCATTACGAGAGCCGAGGAGAGTGAAAAATGAGCCTCTTCGACGCAATTTTCGGCCAGCAAACAAACAAACAAACAAACCTTCTGTCCGAGGGCCCAGCGGAAGTGCGAAACAACCAACGGGATAATCAATCAAATTCAAGCCGCCAGGGGTGGGCGAACAGAACAACAGAGCACCGCGCACCCAGAGGGACCTTTTTGCTGGCCGAGGCTCACATTTCGGTGCTTGATGAATCGATTCACCGTCGTCGATCGATCCGATTCCTCCTCGACGGCGGTCGGCGAATTTATTTCCAAACATTAGCCCGTCGTCATCGCCGTTTGACGGCATGAATATTTACTGACAGTGCCTCCCGGTGGTGGCCTTGGCTTGGTTGGCTTTTACGCAGCTTTAACGACGAACACCACACACACATGCGCTCGGTCGGTGGGGCTTCATAAAATCGATATTTACCAAGACCCGAGTAGGATACGGCCATCTTGTGGAAGGATTTCGCTCTCCGAGATGGCTCACGGTGTTGGGTTCCTCTCGGGTTAAAGGAGCTTATATTTTTCGCTTTCTTGGCTTGGCGATTGTCAACGGGAAATCTTGAAAATCTCGTGTGGCAAGAAGCATTTCTCAACCTCTCAGGCGGCCGAGCGAGAGTCAACCGGATCGATTCTATTAAGCCCGGGTAGCTATCGGCACCATCGGCAGTCCCATTTGCGCGAGACCGTCGTCAGCAGGAACGCTGTTTGGCGCAAAAATTTATTATAATTGAATCATTAGCGAGTCTGAGTGGAAGGAAAATCTCTTGGGATTTTTAAATCGATGCTCCCTTTTCGCCAAGTCGCGGCCCCGAAAGACGGCGACGGTGATGCCTGTGATCAGGGGGCACCTTGAGGCGGGGCAGACAGGAAGCAATAAGATATCGATTTTTGTGCGCTCCATCGCAAGCCTTTTGATCTTGGAAGACAGCACCCTCGCGTGAAGGCGTCGTCGTTTGGCGCCAGCGAACTTTGACGTTTATTTATCGATCTCTCTCGGATGTTCTTCGGTGCGCTGCAAGCCGGCAAACATTGTGTGGCCAGACGTGCTTTCGAAAGTGTGTGTGTTTTCAGTGCAAAAAGGAGTCCACGGAATCATCTCCCCTGAATGGCTGCCAAATAAGACTGCCAGCCTCCTCGCGGTCTCGGATGATTAATGGGAATTAACTCACTCGTGGCGCGACGACCACCTCCAGTGTTTTCCCCCCCGGTCAGTCACATGCATCCACCTGCATCCTCCTGCTACAAGGCAACAGAACCACCAGCACACAGATTGTGCTCTGCACTTCGGCATCGGCATCTGACGGAATTCCCACATTTTCGCCGCATGGCGCGCCGCTTGCGGAAAATTCTTCCCCGTTCGCGGGCATCGGGGTATTAATCTGAAAATACCGCCGACGGAAGGGTGGAAAATATCATAACAATTCCTCTCGTTGCCGCCACCGGGCCTTGTGCGGCGACTGTTTATACGGCCTCTTTCCATAAAAAACGCTCGCTGACCTGGCGGCTGGCTGACGAGAGTGATGTACGTAAGTGATCCGCTATCGGTACAGGTATCGTCGTGACATTAGTTCAAGAGGAAGGCTAATAAAAGAAACTTCAACTCAGAGCAACTTAAAAATTAATATCATTTATAAAACTTGAAGAGGATTTTATTGGTGTCCGGTTCAGGATAGTTATTATTAGCATCAAATGCTGCTACATTTCAGTGTTTTGTTTTTTAATTCATTAAACTCAATTATTTACGATACTACCTTAGAGAATTGTTTTGACTGCAAATGCATAAATTAGCATCTCAACTTTGACCAATTACTGTAGCTCGGGTGACTCTCGAAACATTCTCCAACATTGCCGGGTGCCATATGTTTATTTGTGTGCCCGCATCGTCATCACCATTCCGTCGGGTCTGCCGGGAATGTTTACTTTTCGTCCTGGCCACCGGCCACCGGCAGTCGGCCCCGTCTTCCGGAGCAGGTCACCGCCACCATCGACCGAACAGGTGTTTCATTAATGTGTTTTTACACCGCACGGCAGCGCACCGGGCGCCTTGCGGATTTCGGATTGCGTGCGTGATTTAAATCGCTTCAATATGCTGCCAACCCGTGAGCGATGATTTAGCACGCCCCGGAACATTCCCCGCTCGGGAGCGGGCTTAAATAAAGCGGATCGACCAGCGTTCGGTCGGTCAATCAGAAGGGAGTGTTTGCCGTCCACTTGAAACGACCAAAAGAGAACCCATTAAGCCACGTTTTTCATGCGAACGCCGGGCCATTAAGTGGTGGACATTAATTTGAAAACCGTAGCGCTCGGAATATTGATTCTTGTGAAGTTCACCCATCGTTAGCACGGCAATATACGGTCACGGTTTGGTCCGAAATGGCGCCCGCCACCAATAAATGGGGCAATAAAAGTGAACCGAGAGGGATTGATATTTTAATTTAATTTGAAACATTAATATTCCCCAAACCGTAATCCTCGTCTGTTTGATCCTGTGCTGCTGCTGCTGAGCCGGTGTTGGTGGCCAGGAACCGCCGCAAAAAAAAACCCTTTCACGTTCCACACGAATGTTGCATGTTTTGGAGCGCGCCTGGCCGAACCCGGAGGGGGAACACATAAATTCCAGCTGCCGCGTCACATTCCATGTTAGTCCGCCTTGTCGCAGGTTGTTGTTGCTTCCTTTTTGGTTTTTCCACGCACGAATCACCACAATCCAGGAGAGGGACAAGAAGATTACGGCTGGGAGATTATGTTTTTGGGTGGCAAATTTACGACCATGTCCGGAATGTTGTCGGAATCGCGAAAGGTAAACGTTTGCGTTGCGCTTTCGGCGGAAACGACTTTCGACCGAACGGCTACGAACCGGCAGAAGCAGAAGTTGGATGTTCGCAAGTGCTGTTTCGTTAACTTTTCCCTCCCATGGTTCCCGTGGTGGGGCCACAGGAAGGAAGTGGTTGCGGTGTTGACGAGTCGTCGCTGAAGATCTTGAAATCGGCTGCGGCTGGTGCTGGTGGATTTGATTAATGGTGAGTTCGTGGCTGATTTTCGGATTACGAGGCCCAAGCGAAGATTATTACAATATTTACTTAAATGGCCGGAGCCGGATTCCGTTTGCCACTTTTCCACCCGAGGGCCGATCTTGAGTTACGGGCCTCAAGTTTAATGAAAAAAGTTCACTCAGTCCCTTCCGTGACGTGCCGATCGCAATAGAAGTCCGTTGGACTCCGGTTTCGCACGTCCTCCGGCGCACGGGGTTTCGAATTAAAGCTTGGGAAGTTATTAAAAATTCCGCCGGGTGTTGGGAAAACTTTTACTCCGTCTTTTTCCCCCTCATTATTTACGACGCTAAGGACGTGAGAGGCGGCGGCAGAAAGTTAGGTTGAGTTATAACAGGTAGCTTGGAGCTAGCTCGTGACAGTCGCCACGCTGTTTTTATTTCGTCCCCGTCCCCGGGAAGTCACTTTAAACTTTGGAATGAATAAATTTCCTCCCATCAAAACGGACCCCGGAACGGAAACAACGGAACCAGGTCCGGACTCAACTCGGCTTCGACAGGATCTCCGGACTCCGGCGGTGCTGCATGCTGAAGATAATTAGTTTATAATTAATGCCTCAGCCGGTCGGTCGCTTTGACACGGAAACCGGTTAAGCCGTTAGGGATTTGTTGCTCCATGTTCGGCCGCATTTGCATAAGCTCGTTTATTTGGCTAATTCGTACAAATGTATCATTCAATTGTTTCGCTGTTTGGGCAGAGTCAGCGATTAGCTGAGGAACAAGTTGTGATACGACGGAGTGAGATGAATTATGCAACTTCTTGTTTAATTATAAACAATCGTTCAATTGAACAAGTTATTGTTGAAACCATGGATCCTAAAACCTATTAAAAATGATAGAATTTCCGTGTTACGTAGATCGAGTGAGATTCGCCGGAAAGCAGAACCTTCGTTCCAGGACGTCAAATTCGTACTGCCATCCTAGCGAAGGGATCTGATTCAGCAAAGCTCCGCGATTTTCGCCCGATTACAGGTTCTCCTTAAATTCCACCAAAATACGCACACACATTCGGCCAACTTTTGGCTCCCCTCGACTGGAAAATGCAATCCATTCTGCGCAATCTCCGAGAGAAACTGGATTCATGGAAAAATCTACGCTCCGAGCAAACTAATGGGGGCGATTTTATCAATAAAAATCAATATCGTGGCCGCTGGTGAAATTTGGACGGCTGTTCGAAGGCGACCCTCGTTTGAGACACATTTCCTCAGAATGTTGGCTACATTTGCCATGGACAGTAAAATAAATGAGAAAACAACCAAATGGAAAACAGTGACGGGAAAAACGCTTTTTTTGTTGCCGTACGACAAGTCACGATTTGCCGAAGAGGAGTACCGGCGGTGGTAATGAGATTATCCCCAGCGAGGAAATTCAATTCACTGCTGCCTGAGGAGTTCCGAAAAACATATCTTTCACTTGAAAACGTGTTCTCAAGTTAGAGCTGTTCTTGCAGGGCCGAAGCCGAGCATAGACATTTTACTTGTAGTCTGGCTCTGGAACGGGCTGCCCACATTCGTGTCGCGCCAGCATGTTTCTCTAGCGATTTTTAATGGAAAACCAAACTGTGATGTGGTGTTGCTTTTGGCCGATTATCCCTTCGAAAGGTCACCAGCTGGACAAGCTGTTTATGAAACATCTGAGATTAGGCAGATCTTAGTGGCCCTTCAATATGACCTTTGGCTCCATTTTCAATAATTCATTTCGCGAATAGTTGACGAAATCATCCGTCCTAAGGAAAATTTTTTGTGTTTCGATTTTTCACGTTCCAGCTGCTGGAAGGTGACGATAAGATTAATTCGTTGGTAGAAACGAGAAGAGCAATCAATAATCAAACACCAATCTCAGTTAGAGTGAGACGGCGCGATTTCGTCCTTTATGCGCATGCTCGCGTGTTGTCGCCAGCGCTTGGAAGAGGTCGCTACGAGTGAGGTCGATGAATTAAAATACGCCACCCAACGGTAGAGAGCGCTGGCTCTGGCAAAGGACCAAGAATAAGGGACCGAGAAGAAGACCGAGAAGGAGAACCGCGGATTCGCGGATTATTAATTCATCATCATACCGGCTACAACCGCCGAGCGGTCTTTGCCTGCTTTAAGGAACTTTTCCACCGCTCGCGGTCGAGAGCCTTCGTCCACCAAGTATGAATACCGGCCGATATCGCGTCCCGGTCGACGCATATCTAATCTAAAGTTAATCAATAGAGTTACGCAATAAAGTTTCTCAATTCGGAACTGGAGAACAGTCGATGTTGAGACACTTTACTTTGTAATTCACTCCTCCTCCTTCATAAATTTTCCACTCTTTTGGCCTCCGGTTTGGTTTCCAATACGTACTTCGATAGCTTCGCTGCCGTTCGCATTCGGAGGCTGCCTTGCGGTCCGCCAACCACCCAACGTGCTTCATCAGACAGACACTTTGGCGCCACGCTGCCTAGACTTGGTGTCGCCATTGTTTTTCGGCCGTTTGTAATGGGCGAACGCGAAGATTCTCCATCGCTAGAACAATATGTCGCCGATGTTACAAGGCGCCCGCCCAGGGCCATCGAAGGGTTCGTGTTGTAGAACCAAAAGCGCTACAACTACAGACATATCACTTTATGGAAATCATCAGTTTTTGGATTGCCCTCTCGCAGCAGCGAATTCAATTTCCTCGGAGAGGACAGTTTTCTAGACGAAGCAGCGCTTGTAAGGGACTAGCGTTGAATTGACCAGTTGATCATTGACTTTTATGCATAAAAAGGAGAGGTAATCAATGAGCAAGAACGAGCATTTTTTGTCATCCTAATCCTCTTAATTCGTTCTATGAAAGCTCATTGATTTGTTTCTTTTTTGGGATGATGAGGACGTTTCGAAGCTTTCGTGGAATATTTCGGAGCAATTAGCGACCTTTCCCTCTCAACCCAAATTCCGCGTCTACGCAGACTGAACATTTCAATCCATCCGTTGATTCCTCGAATCCGACCGCTTTGATGCGGTTTCCGCGCTTCCGCCCGTAATCTGCTCCCGCGAGCGGGTTAAAATGGAAACGTCAGCGCATGTCAAAAATCGGTCTTTAAATGAAACATGACACTTTCCTCATTTAGGGCTCCGATGCCGTCGCCGCCGCCGCCAGGAAACCGCGACAGAAAGGTAAAGGCGGAGAAGGAGAGATCTCGCAAATCAATCCGGCCAAAGGGAGACGCGACTGACGCCAGTGTTTTTTCTTGCGTTGGTTCCTTTTTTCTGACTTTACCGGTTCCCCGGACTCAACTGGAACACGGTCAGTGTAATCTGATACCAATATTTTAATTAGTCAATCAAACTTAATCCCCCTGCGGCAGCTTGAGGGAAGCTTGGTGGCAAGGGCCCCCAGAAAGCTGGGGGATGCAAAAAAGGAATCCCAAGAAAGCGAACCTTGGGGCCCTCACAAAATCGATGGGCGTTCGGTTTTCGGGGGTCAGTATTAAAGCGGATCGCCTCGGGATCACACCCCGTGTTCTACGGAACGCTATGCCCGACACACGTTGTGTTAATCGTATTTTCGTCACTTCGAAAATCGGCGTTGGCCGCTGATTTTCGTCGATGATCCTATTTTTGCAATCCTTTCAACAGAAGAGAAACCTCGATTTCCTCGTGAAAGGACACGATAAGAAATTGTTTCGATTGTTCTGGTGAGAACTTAATAACGGAACTTTAGAACTTTAAACGAAGCTCGCGGTTCACGCGGAGCAGCGCCATCTGTCCGTCAATTTTGGATGACATTTGTAGCGCTCCATTTTTACAGGGTGCAAACGGCAAATGACTGCAAAATCTCCTATCCGTTCTCCACTCGATTTCGTTTCCATTTCTATTTTTTCCCCCACCAAGGATCGCGGCCGATGCGCACTCGGCAACCGGATTTCTGGGCCACAGAGGAGTTGAGAGCTGGAAGCGTTCGTTTTAATGGTTCCCCAGACCCAGACGCGGTGACTGGTTTCCCCGGACTCCCGGGTAATAAACGACCGTAAAAAGGGCTCTCGTTGGGAACGAGCGACATTAAAACAAACACTAGAACGGCGCATGGGCGAGAGATTCGTAATCCGTCAGCAGCCACCGTGTGACCCCCGCCGAGAGGACCTCTGCTGGATGGACTTCGCCCTGACCTTGCGCTCTACAGACCAGCATCGGTGGTGCATGCGTAGAGCGAACCGTTGCGTAGCGCATTGCAGTATTATCGACGGAAAGACCTTCACCGGGGGCAACCAGACTCCCGCGGAGCAAGGTGGAAAAGAACTCCAGACTCTCCGCGGAAGTCGAAAACCTGAAATGGGGAGCTAAAAACGCAATCGAAATCGTATTCTTCATACAATTCTGTCGACTATGTCGATGGCGCTGCTGCTGCTGATCGGCGTGATAAGAGTCCGGCAACATTCTAGCGATTATTAGCATATTGTATTACTTTCTAGCCCTCTGTCTCAACATCCGACCGTTCCAAAGTACAGACGGGCTAATCAAGAGAGGCCCTCGCTCGCTAGCCCGATCGATCAATGTCAGCTCGTGAGAAAAACGCGTCACCAAAGCAAAGCGCCGTCGTCGTTAATCCCTTCGCTTGGACTGTTTTTCCTGCGTCCGGATTCCTCCGGCCACGGGACGCATTCAATATTCATCACCATCTCGGCCTCGGCGGTTTTGGAGCCACACGCGGAACAATTACAGCGTGGTAATTAGTGGCCCCTTTTGCTCTGGACCCGGGCCCCGTGATCAATCATGTTTGATGTCTCTGTTGATGCCGGGCCCCGCGGAACTCGGCTCTTCATTAGGCACAGTTTACAACTCGAAATGGCAGGACGGATGGACTGGAGTGTCTAGCGACCCAAGCCATTGCCTGTTATTATTAGCTCTCACCGGCTCACCAGATTATTCTTATCAAGGGAAGAAATGTGACCTCCAGGGGCGCCACAATACTTTGATGAGTGCCTCGAGATGCTTAGTTGTGGCGCAGTTCTCACACTTGTACTTTGCTTTGTTGCAAAGTGATTACAGATCAAACGAGACTCGTACCACGAGGAATAGAACATCAAAATTTAGTCTTCTTTTACTAGTAAAATAAGATAGACATTTTAATAATGACAAGCAACAATAAACAATTGTTGAATCAGGGGTCCCGTAATCATGCACCGCAATTTCCATCGGCATAAATCGGTCTCGGAAGACGCATTCCATCGGAGCGAATTTCCCATCTCAATCTCGACAACCGTCCAGGCTCCACCTACTTTTTGCCAGTCGGCGCACAACAATTGGCGAGAAAAGTCCGGGAAAACCCCGGCCTGGCGGCATTGTTGTGCGACTGACAATGCGCAGGGCATTGTTGGCCGCTGACTCGGTAAAGAAGCGCACGAGCAGGACGGCACCATTCCGTCTGGTCGGCGTGTTGGCTGAGAGTGAACAATGCCCATGAGTTTTCCTTTTCAGGGAGGGTGATTTTCCTTGGCTGCCGAAGGGGTGTGCGAGAGTTTTTCTCGGTCGGGTGGAAAACCTGTAACCATCACCATCATCGGCTCATGCCGGCGACCGGCGTCGGAAGATCGCACGTGATACGTCGATGGCCATCGTCGGCGCAGTGATTCGTGGTTTTTCCTTTGTTTTCCCCGCACAGATTTGCATAGCCTCGTGTCACACAATTAGCGAGACTCGGCATTCGAAAGGATCCACTCGAGCAGACAGCGAACCCCAGCGTTGTTGCCGGTTCTTCTCCCAAAGCGTGGGGTGCCGAATGCCGAATGTTTACCTTTTCGCTCAAAATGATGAAAAAGGTCCCTTTGGGAGTAAAACAGACACACACACAGAGTGAGGGAGTCGCTCTCGATCCAGAGAGAGGGACAGGTGAAAGGAAGATTTTAAATAAATTTGTTTTAGACAAAACTTTTTCCCGAACCGTTCCATCCGCCCGTCGTTTGATCTTTTTCGATGTTTGCTTCGATGCTGTGCCTCTGCCGAGCGGAGGAAAATGGGATGACGCAAATTCCACCCAACACACAGCACACAGGGTGGAAAACGGCTACACAAAATAAACACACTTTTCCGTATCTCGTTAGCGATAATTAACAAGAAAACGCGGAAGGCAAAGATTTTCCTCGTGTCCGACCGGAGGGACTGAGGCGCAACACTTTTCATCCGCCCGCTGCGATGGGTGGTTTTCCTTTGCACCGGAATCCGCTTTCCCGGATCCGCTGGGGTTGGAGAAGTGAGTGGCGTCGTTCGGCGGACGCTGCCGAAATGACGGAGCAATATGTTGTGTAAAAGTGTTAATGACGGAAAAACGGGAAAAGAGTTTCCAACTCCTTGGACAGCCCATTAATTTCCACGTTCGTGACAGTGATGGCCAGTGAAATGTAAAGCAATTTGGGCCTTTTGTTTTGTGAAGCTCAAGAAAAGAAAATAGTCAGTTAGGGAACAGACTACCAAACAGAGCATCTTTATGACTATTGAAAAACTTTTATACCCAAAAAATAAAAAAGTCTTTATAAAGTCTTATTATTTAAATGCGTTTCTTTTGGTGCCAAATGTTATCTCCTCCTTTCAGTCGGGCAACAAAAGACTTGTCACATTATGTTTCAACGGACGGATGCCTTTTTGTCCGTGATTCGTATGTTTCTAGTCACCGTTCAGCGTGTCACAGTATTAATCATTCACTCTTGTTAACATCATGTCGGACTCGCGGTCAACCTGCTTGTCATCGCGTGGCCCCCGGTTTCCCACCAGTCATCACGCTACGCGATGACATCACAAAGTCGGCCATGGGATAAGAAAACAACGAACGTCAGCGTGAAGATAAAAGAACATCACACCACGACCGACCGACCGACCGACCGAAGATGATGCAATTTGTTTATCTTCCTTCTGGCCTTTGATTCAATTCATAAAATTTGCTTACTAACCATCAAACGAGGACTCCCGGAGCAGCCCGGAAGCGAAAAATTGTTATAAAATAAATAAACGACACAAACATCAAACGAACCGAGCACCACCGGGAGAGAGCGGCGCTCCCGCAACGCTCTCCATTATGTTGTAGCAAACAACGGAGCGTAAACAAACATCGCAACCCCAGCGGTAGGAAAAGCCGGGCGAGGGAAAAAGGGGGCCAGTTTTCCCACCGTGGCACGGTTCGATTTATTGACTCTGAAGCCGTCGACGACAAAAGCCCCGCACGCCGATCAGCATCATCCAGCACTTCACCACACCGAGGCGGCGACAGGATGTGGACAGGATGTGCTGGTGAATAGGAAACTTTGAACGATCCCCCCGGCTTCCGGTTCTTTTTTGTGTCCGTCGCACAATCCATCCGTTACCAGCGGGCCATTGTGAAGGATCAATGGCACCCATCGATGACACAAAAACCCACCCGACCCCGAAAGAACTCCGCCTGAATGGGGTAATCGGCAAAGCCAACAATGCGCCGCAAACGACGACAAGGAAATGGTTTTTCCTCTTCTTGGGTGTTTTCCGGGCGGTGACGGATAAAAAGTGGCGGAAGGAAAGACGGTCGATTAAGATTATGGTATCCGGTATGTTGAAGAGTGTTATTTTTGGGTGAAACATAAGGACATGGCCGTCGTTATAGGAAGGTGTTCGGGCGAATCTGGAGTGTCCAGGCATTTCCTTTTAGAATTAGTAAATACATCGAAGCGAAAGGCGAATGTAACAGATTACATAAAATAAATCACGGAATAAGTTAAATATGAAAATACCCCGAGAAGGGAAATCAACATTAGTTCGATCATAATTAATGACCATCTTAACAAATTGCCCACATCCTGCTTAATGGACCATAACCTCGACCATGTCCTCCGTACTCCAAACCAATGCACAAATCAATGGGCATAGAAATGTTTTCATAAAAATCGTTTGATCCGCTCAAACAAAAGGATCAAGGACGGATGCGGAGATGCGATGCTGCGTTTCCGGTGCCCGGCAACCTTTATGCATTATTATGTTACCTAGTTGCCCCCCTAGCGGTCAGTCGGGCGGACCATTCGGGGCCTCTCGAAGCTCGAATTTCCACTCCACTTTCATTAGAAAATCATTAGCCTTTTGATGGTTCAATAAAACATCCCTATGACTGTGGCCACGCGCCTCTGCGCGGTCCGGTGGCTTCGCACTCCGCGCTCGGATCCTGCCCACTCAATTACCGAGCTGCCGGCCGCGCTTGTGTGACGCCAAGGCACTCCCGGGAGACGTGTTGTAGGAGGGGACTACTGAACACTAGACCGGATCACGTGTCCGTAACCTCACTTTACGATCCGGATGGTGGTTGGCTAGGGAAGTTTGAAGCAGCGCGGAAAAAATGAGCAACCAAAAAACCAAACATCAAACCGGAAGATTTACCGAGGGATAAAGTCTGAAGTCCGAAGAGCGAGAAAAAACATTCCAAGCATTCCAACATCCTAACAATCTTCGAGTCCATCACACGGAAAAAGGGCGAGTCTCGGAAGTGGACAATCGGGTTGTTAAAAAACACACACGCATTGCGGAAGGAACAAGTGGTCGATTGCTGTGTTATTTGATCCTTATCCCTGGCCCTGACCGAAGGAACCAATCACGCTGAGAGCGTCCCCTGGAAGCATTTTTTCCCCGAATAAAACATTCATGCCGGCAACGTTCGTTCGATTTCGGGTTCGATTCCGGGCCCGGTGCGTGAAATTTTGACTACTTTATAGAGCTGTAAGTTTGACTTTTTCCAACGGTGAATTATGAAAATGGCATCTAACCCACAACCCGCAGAGGTGTCCAGTTACCAAGAGTGGACACACGAAGGACCCATAAATCTCGTATCCCGTGCCAGTATCGATGCCAATTGGATTACCCCCTTTTTGGGTCAGGCGCTCTAGACGGACTCGGGTCACCCCTTTTACGCCGCAACCAGACGAAACCACAAACCGCAACCAGACTACACGCCAGCCATGATCCGGCCCTCGGGTTTTCAATTATCATAAAAATTAAACATTAATGCGAGCTCCACTTTCGATCCGATGCCGCCACGCTGCGGATCTGTGGTCACTCATTTCTCCGGCGGCCACTTCCCAGAATTGACGTAATTTCAACGGGGCCACTGGCGACAGCTGCTGGCGACAAACGGTTGTTGGTGACATTTATCGATTTCTCGGCCTGACGTCGTCGGTCACTTTGCCCGGGCTCGGGTGGCGTCCGACTGAATTGCGATTCTCGTGCTCAGTACCATAATTTTCATAACCATTCGGGGATTGAGCAGTGGCTTATACAACGTGTTATAGTCTTTTCAACCTAGAAGGTTATCTAGTGAATTTGCAAAAGAAAGCACCACATTACGGATGTGGCGGATGGTCGACATGCGCACTGTTTGCCGTCTCCGGCGTTTTGTTGCTTGTCTCATGAATTTTTATGCATGCCCCAGCCACGGGCATCGCCAGCAGGCTTTGATTTGACAACTCTCTCTCTTTAGCTCTCTCTCTCCCTCTGTTTGCTGAGACCGATTCCATGTCATCAACGTGTGTGCCATCATAACGATATAGCCCGGCTAATGCGCTCCCTGCCATTGACAGACTCGCCTTCATCATAATCGAATCCTATCCCAGCGCAAGCACGAAAAATGAGAAGCATAATTTTTACGCACGGCCGCTCCTCTGGTTCGATATGTTTGACACTAATCCCGCCGATGGGCGATGTAAGCCACCACCACGAGAGATAAGCGCATAAATCGTAGATCGTAGAAGGCTGCCGCGCCAAACCCCAGGCTATCGACACCCGGTGGAGATGGGACGTTGGTGTTGTCGTCGGCTGGCGGCCGGGAGAGAGAAAGTTTGTCAATCAAAAACGAGTCCCTCGGGGGTGGCCTTTTATCTTTCGATTTGGGGAGTAATTAGCCGCCGGAAGCTTAGTGATAGTTTTAACGCAGCTAATAACTTATTCAGGAGAAAAGTTGTTGACAGCTCATGATAGCCCATTGGAGTGCAGAATGTTCAGCCTGCTTGGTTTGATCAATAAAAGTGAGGAATACATTGGAACTTGGAAGGAATTATGGGAAATAAATTAGGTTTTGAGCCCAAGAAGGCCCGCCTTTGTGTCGAACTCTTTCAAAGTCTCATAGGGCCATTTCTCTATGCACTTCTTATAATTTGACCTCAATTTACAGCGTCCCGCAAAATTTATCCTATTCTCCTACCTGCCCAAGGACCCAAACTCCCCGAAGGACTTTAAATTGCACCGGTGGGTCTCGGCTCCGCACCAGGTAACAGTAGCCACAGCAACACATTCGCAACCGAAAGGAACACAGAAAACTCCGCCGGCATTCTAAGCTCTTCGGTCGGTCCGTCGGTCAGGACCAATCCATCTCTAGCGATGCCAATCGCATACCGAAAGGCTCATCGCTATTCGATGACAATAAATCGGCTCGATTAAGGGTGTCCGACAACATCCGGACGGAGGAAACCCCCTTGGACCTGGCCGATCATGGCGACGTCACGGTTCTTTACACCATCCGGTGGCAATTGAGCCGGCTTGCCGGGTGCTACTGTTTGCGTAGTCAACGAGTACAGTGGTTGGCGTGCGATTAACAACAGCATAACCGTAAATGATTGAATAAATTATTCTACTAAGCAACCCAAAGTTAGGACTCAAGGATGGCTTTGATAAACTTTTTAAAACCATTACTGTCAGCGTGAGTGTTATTTTTATGGCCCAACCCTAACTATATGCTCACCACTGTGAGGGAAGAAATTTCCCCTTTTCTTTGTCGTCGACCACGGTTCACAAACACTTTACGTCCCTTTAAACTAACCTTCGGCCTTTTCGGGTGCTGTGCTTTCCACCAACTTGGAACAAACTGGGAAAAGGGTGAAAAGCTGGCGTCCTGTTTGTGTTTTTTTAATCCGGATCCGCTGGAAAATGCTTACAAAGAGGGTGCCGCAAATGCAAAACGAAACAAGCAACAAACATCGGAGCGGGCAACAATAAAGCGAAGGAAAATTGTCATCCTCATCATCGTCAGCGGCATCGCCCATGAATCAACCATCTTTTCGGTAGCCTTTTTTTGCTTCTCATGTCATCGCTATCGCTCCCTTTTATCCCGCCGTACAGTGATTGGCGGAGCGGAGAGAGAGTGGGCCCGAACTTGTCGACCGATCTGTTTGTGTTTATTGTGTTTGCATAATCATATACATAATATATTATGTTTTAATAGTGGCCCCCTTCGTGGCGACCCTCGGCGATCGGACATGTTTGTCATCCGGATCACTCGGTCCGTGTCCGTGATTTCAGACAGTCGATTAAAAGGATATTTAAATTACGTTTTTATTCCACACACACACACCGCCACTTTACAACTGTTCGCCCCGGGTCGCCTGGGCCGATTTGAATAATGGACAACCGTTGGGTGCGCGGCTCACCTTTCATCGTGCCAAACCCACGCCCAAAAGAGGGCCGTTTCGAACATGGAGCCCAGGACAATTGAAAAGTGCTGCCGCCGTAATTGAAATTTGCATTTCGCTTTCGGCCCGAATGGCCGGACCTTGAGCCGAACTTTCCTCCGGCCAATGGACTTCGGCCATTGTCGTCCGGTGGGCGGAAAATCCGATTGAAGTTCGACAAGACGGTCGTCGCCTTTGACTTTTTGCCGCCGACCGGAGCGAACCGGAGGACGTTCGAACGGAAGGATTTATTGCCAAGGTGGCCCGAGATCCGGATTATGGTTAACCCGGTTGTAATTGAGTTGGGATGCCACGTTTGCATGTTGTACTCCTTTCCGTGTCGATTGTTCACTTCGTACTGTCACTGAACTACGGTGAGCCAAGCGAGTTTATTTATTTTGTTTTCATCAAATTTGTGTTCCGAATAAATTAATAAAAGTTTTCTGTACTACCACAAACATCTATTCAAAAATAATATTTATAATCTCTAAACGGTCAAAAATGCTTAAACATCAAACGCGCCCCAAATCGGCAAACATTCATATTTGATCAGCATCGACGGCCTCAGCAATAGCATAGCCGCAGCCGCAGGTGCTGGAAGGATGCTGTTTGGACAACAGGCCCTCCACCGGCCTTCGCAAATTTGTTACCAATCCCCAGGCTCTAGCCCACCGCAGCCGAACCACAATTGTTCGCACGTTGCGCAAACTAATTTGAAATTTATAGCCCACCGCGGCCCTGGCCTCTCGGAAAAGGGACCCTTCGAAGTCAACAAGTTTTCCCACCGCCCATCGAAGCTCATCACGCCACGTGCCGCCGCATGTGCAACCGCAGCAAAGGGGTTGCGGCGCTGCAGGTTAATTGTTGCGGGCGGATTGATGAGGTGGGTTCCCAACGCAACACAAGTAACCAACCGAGCCGAGGCTCGGGGGGACACTTTAGCGGAATCCTTGGGGAAGGATTGCATTTGTTTAAAGCCCCCTCCTCGAAGGTAGCAAGAAGCGTCCTCGAGCTGGCGCGTGTTTTTCCCCGCGGAAAACTTGGTGAAAATGATTTCTTCGCCATTGTAAACGAAACTCATCTACACCTTCTCTTCACCGGGGCTGGGCGAGTAATCCTTGCAGAGCCTTCGGCGGGGCGAACAATGGTGAACGCAGCCCGATTGTAGCTTTTGTGTCGAATCGAGTGGGATTATCGAGGCCATCATCGGAAACTCATTTATCATCATCGGCGGGGCACGGTGGGTAAATGGGGAAACAGACCACTCGAGGTGAAAAGAAAATCTCCGTCGCCCGGAAAGTGAAATAAAGCGGCACACACACAAAGCCCGTAAATTGAAAATTTCTGTTTTCTTTTGAGGAAGCCCCTTTCTGTTCCCCGGCACCGTAAGCGATTGTCAAGGCTCCTGAGGCTCCTGAAATGGGGCTGCGGGTGGTATTTAATTGAGGAAAGTGAACAATAATATATACATGAGAGTGAGTGTACGTAGTAGCAAGAAGGGACATCTATCGAATACTGTTCCGGCGTCCTTTGGACAACTTCAGAAGACCTCAAGTTTACCAACTACAATTTCTTAACAGTGACAATCTCATGCCAGTTGTTAACATACATTCAAGCATTAAAATAATGGCCCCCTTTCGGCCTACTCTAATCCGTTCCATTAGGTCACCGGTGCGTGTCTGCGCTCGATTCAAAGTGTAGGATTAAAATCTGTTTAGCTCCTTCTGTTTTTGTAGAACTGATGTGACCCGCGATAACCGCTCCGCCGTTAACATGATTCTTATCACCTTCGAACCGATCTGATTGATGTTTACTCCAGCGACGGTTCCGTTCCGGCAACATTGTCTCTACACGGCACGAAAGGCTGACGCAAAAAAGGGGTTGCGACTGCACAGATTCATTATTCATTCGCGCGCTTGCCTTCGCGTTTTACATGCGGAAAGAACTGTGGCTGCTTCTGAACGGTAACTGCGGCTCAAAACCGAGTGACAAACGCCAGTCGCAGAAATGGGTGCATCAAATTTGCGTTCCGAGAATCCTTAATGCCCGCGCTAAGGCGAGAACGGTGACGAGAAATGGTGAGATGCAATTTTAAATTCATGGTCAACCGGGGACCTCCGGCGCAAAACGTCAGCATCCGTCAGATCCCTGATGCTCTTTTGGTGTCTTCCACACACACACCAACCTGACGGATGGACGGCCTGGCTGCCCGAGGACCGGAAATGGGATGACAAATTCGCGTCACTTGGCATGCAAACAACATTCCACGCCGCTCATCGCTGCGGCTTGTCATCGTTCGGGGAGGCGAGAGTGTCACTTCCTTCGACGAAAGATCGCTAGAAAAGGGCGTTCGCTGAGCGTATGCTATAAATAAGAGGCCCACCGGCGTCATAAAATTTGCCTCCAGGAAGTCCAGCACGGCCCCCGGGCGAGGGAGCGCTGCCATCAGAGCTGTCGTGCAGTCGTGCGTCAGGTTTTTATTGTCGGTTCTTGTAACCTGTCGCGAGACAGACGGAAACAGCCAATAAAATTTGAACCGCCTCAAAAATAAAATGACGATCAGTGACGGGGACTACCTTGGGTCCTGGACCAAATCTACCGAAACGGAGAGAACTTAAAATATCTCTTAAACGCAAAATCCACGGCATAATATTAAAACAACATCTTTTTACTTGAAATTGATTAAGTTTAACACAAAACTTCTCTGCCTCTAAACTGCTGCTCCCTAAAGGTAATGAAATGGTGTGCTGCATGACGGACCGACACGCGGCCATAGAACCAAGCCAGACACTCTTCGGCGCAGACGAAAAATAAAGAAAACCACTTCGGGAAAACACGGAATCGTAAAATGAAAAATGAAAAGTACATCCATCCATTATGCATCGCACCCGGCTGGAGCGCGACCGGACGGGAACGCCCGAGCCACGGAGGGAGTCAGGCCAGATCTCCATTCAGACTCCAGTCGGAGGGGGGAGTCAGCCACTCGTCAGCTTGAACGGCCGTCCAAAAATAGACCCAAACGAGTAATGGGCTTGGGGCGGGAAAAACTACCGGAAAACCTCAACCGATCCACCAAAAAAAACACTCCCTGATGGCCAAGTTCTTTGAACCAGGTGAAACCTGAACGTCGAACTGGACTATGTGTTCCCTCGCGCCGTTCATTACGATTATTGACTTTTCCCATTTTCCGCACCACCCCGTCGGATCGGCAATCGGCCTTTGATCGCGGAACGGCGCAGAGGCCGCACCGGTTAGCCCTTAAGATGTCGGCGTGAGATTGAGTATCGACGGAAACCGAACCACTGCAGTCCAGTCGAACGCGCTCGGGAAAACTCCCGCTGGCGGAATGATTTGTTTAGCGTAAGGTTGAGCACTTCTGAAGGATTTTCTTGCCGCTGCCCGGTTGGATGGGCATCTAGAGATGCTGCTTCTGAAACTATTAAATCTGATCCACAGCATTTCCCCAGCATGATGACAGCTGGTTGCATCAGTGTCTCTCCGCGTGGACGGGGCCTAAAAATAATGACTCCCCGACACCCCTTTTTGGACCACTTCCATCCGTCCAGAGAAACCCCAGCACTCCATTTTTCATCTGACACCACCAGCTGATGCTGCGTCGATCGAGATTAAGAACCCTTTGCGACGCGCCCAAATAAACAGAGCTGCAGAAAAGATCACGCGAATGTATGAATGAGTTCATCCGTCCACCGAGATGGTCGTGGCAAGGCAGATGTAAAAGACACGATCCACACACACTGAACAGCACTGACACAAATAGACAGCACGCGAGAGACGCGGGGCTGACGTCTGGGGCGTTGGAAGTCCGTTGGAAAAACAGCGGCCCAGCGGCCGGGTTGGCCCGAACGCGACACATCCTCGTGATGGATGTTTCTAGCACCAAATGGAGCACGAGAAATAAATAAACAACCTGATTTCAACCCAGCGCGTCTGCCGTCCAGGAAGTCGAACTCTAGTCGCTGAAACATCTCGGCTCGATCCGGTGTGTCCCGGGTATGTTTTGGAACGGCCTAAAAGGCTTTGGCTGCTGAAGCAAAAGTAAACCAACCAAAACCCGAACCATCGACACTCTTTGCGACTCTCTCGCGACTCTCGATCCGGGGCATGGTTCACTTCACGTGTCGAACCCGCCGCCGATCGACCGTTTGGCGGCCGCGTCTTTTTGGCTCGCTGCACGACTTGAGACGTCGCAGCGACACACCAGCTCCTCAGGACCGGGACCGGGACAGGAAGCCTTCGGTCTTTGGGATGGGGCTAAATTTAGAAGTCAATCTAAATTCTTATGCACGTTTATGAACTTCCACGCCACACTTGACTCATCTGCGTGATTAATGGCTGGGAATTGGCCGTGGTTGGTGGAAGTGCCGGGAGGGGCCCCGAGCTGCTGTTGAGGAAGGTTGGCCCGACCAGAGTGTGTCCCGAATTAGACTGCATGGCCATATATTTCCTTTTTTTTGGGGGGATTGAATTGCGTTCTGGCGTTCTACGGAAGCGGCATAATTCATTTTTATTTATATGCGTGACGCTCGGCACTCGAACTCGCGTCGAAAGTGCACCGAGATGGAAAACATGGGCGCGATGGGCGATGAAAAAGTGAATACATTGTACAAATCCAACCTCAAACTAATTCTTTTTCGGTTCGGTTTTGTGTATCAAATATAAACAACGACAAACGGAAGCACACAAATTGGAATAGCAAACAATAAAAACGAACATGATAAGAAGAATAGAGATAACAAATAAAGAAAGTACAAAAAGGTGAAAAGAGGCTAAAATACCACAAATAACATGTGTAACTGTTATCAAGTGAGTAATCGAAAAGGAAAATAGAACAACAAAAAAGGACTGTGGGGCAAATCCGTTAGGTGGCCTTCAAACATTCAACTGATAAGCATAAACTGGTGCAGCTATTTTCAACAACAAAAGATCCTCTCACTAAGACACTCAGACCCTGGGGCAGGAGCCTCCAGTGGCCCCGCGATAAGCCGCGGCCCCAAAACAAAGTGAATCACAAAATAATGAGCAACGTAAACAAAGATCGTCCGTTGGCAGGGAGCACAATAGATCATTGTTTTGCCAGCGCACGGCTCACACCGGTAGGTAGTGGCGACCCGGGCCGGACTGCCACCCGGAACCGTCCCGGGGCGGCACATCAAAGGACGGGCCACCACCCCACCGGGGGGGCGCGCACTATCTTTTGGGGCGAGTTAATACCTTTAACGAGGAAATTGAATTCTCTGCTGTTAAAGGAGTTTCAAAAACGAGCTTTTATTTTGTTCGGTGCGGTGCGTACGGGATTCAAGCGAATGAATGCCAACACACCCACACACATACACAAGTGATACTACTTTTGCAATCTCTCTTTCTGCGACGAATCATAATGGACGCGGGTCGAAAAGTCAATCAGTCCCGAGGCGCCCGTCACACCAAAAACCGGGCGGAACCGGGTTGCCCGTGGCCACCGCCGCCGTTGGGCCCCCGCAGGGCCAGCCAGCACCACCCTCCGAGGTCCGAAAGGTTCCGGCCGCCGCTTCGCCGCTCGTGCCACATCCCGGGGATATGTCCTCAACGGCCCCGCAAAGTGTCTCGGTGGTTTCGTGTGTGTGCCCCGGCGGTCACTCCAACGGATCCGCTCAATCCGCTCGGAGGCGATCCCCCGACGGATGGCGACCCTTGCGCACACACACGGGGACACACACACACGAAACCACAAGACACACACCAGGGGGGGCTCGCTCGAGAACATCCCTCACGGGAAGGACACCGAAACGGAACGGAACGCAGGAACTTCGGAACACGGTTGGTTGGTTGATGACGGTGTGGTGGCCCCACGGGTCGGCGAGGGTAGGACGCACGGACGACGCCGGTCGGCTGGCGCACTCAGGAAGATCTTCTCTTCACCCGCACCATTGATGGTGCTGCGTTGGATGTTACAAATTCCGGCGGTCGGTCGATGCGGCGGCCGGATCACTTCTTGGCCCGACGACACGTTGCGCTAGCGATGCACAAGATGCCTTCCCTGCCGAGGCCGGCCGAGTGCGCAGTCGCACGGCCCGTGAGGGCGGTGTCCGAGCGAGATGGCGAATCCGAGAAGGTGCACTCCAGCACTCGGGACACACAGACACCGAGCTCGTCGGGGCGACCGACGACCCGGGAACGTTCAGTACTCTCGCAGCATCCAAGTGAACCGGTTTCCCCGAGCGTGTCGAGATCGAGACGCGCGCGGACCACGAACCGAACCGACCGGAGAACAATCGCAAGTCTTGTTGTGCCAATCCTGGACCTGGACCTGGTGGACTGGCTGGAGGCAGTACAATTAAAACATCATCATCGGCCGTTGACAGTGGGCAGCGAACGGGTTCGAGACGAGACCGAGCGAGAAAGAGCGATCGTCTTCACAATCAACTCGATTGTTCATCTCCGGTGGTGCAGGGCAGCAGCTAATGGAGCCGGATGTTGTGATGCGTCTTCGATCGCCCGACTCGGGCCTAGAAACTTCCGAGCGGTTTCACTATCGTCCCAGTGCACCCTTCTACGGGTCGAGAACAATGAGCTCGCCTTATTGCCATCTTGAGTTGGTGTTGTGTCCGGGAAGCACACTATCTGCGCTCACCCCCGAACAACGTGATCGACAAAGCAACAGATGATCAACAGCTGCCGGTTCTGGAACCTGCCTACGTCAGCCAGAAGTGACAGAGGCATGACATCACGAGGGCGGCGTGAGATGATCTTCCCGCCGCTGCAAGATGCTTTGGTTGGCGTCCACCCTTCTCGAAGATGGCCCGGTCTGGATCGTAAATTACAACATGTGACATGCTGTTTTCTCGTTGTCATTTCGATATTTTTACGGCCATGCGCTGGGTTCCGTCATCATCTCAACGGAATCGACACGGCCACTAATGAGTGGGAATCCGGGCGGGGATGTCTTTTGGGGAGGATTAGTTTAGCATTCGAGCATTCATTTCTAAATCATGAGAACAGATGACGTGGGCAAGGCTTTGACAGTTGACAGAAGATTGCTTGTAGAGATTGTCCCTTTCGAGCGGTTCAAGAACCGTTCGTTCGTTTTGTGGTCAACTCAGGGACTTTGGCACAGTTGGCTTGACTTATGATTAGCGGACATTTTGCAAACACAGCGACACCAGTCGCCGGTGATGTCCACACAGGCTTCAGGTCTGCAGCGGAGAAAACGGGACACTTTCCCCCATCGCCGGCTCATGAGCAGTAATCCGACAGCAAAAGTCATTACCCCAAGAGTTATGTTACCACCGTTCCAGGTCAGAACCGGGACTTCTCCCGGTTGGCAGTTCCATTAGCGCACTTGTCAGTGGCAGAAAATTGCCGCTTCCACCGATTAGCCCCGATGGTGGTGCTGGCTGGCGCATTGAGTGACATTCCAAACGAGAAAAGAAGGAAACGGATCTATAATTTCACCTGAAAGTCGAACATAACGAAGAAAAAAAGGTAATTTTCCGATCCGATTTTTCTTTTGATGGCCTTCCTAAGCCCAATTATTACCACAGTTCCCAGGGACATCCGGAGGTGGGACAAATTCTTTTTTTTTTTGTCCAGGCATTACTCAGTCTTCCTGTTGCTCCTCCGACGCGAAAACATAATCATATTCCGAACCCGAACCACCGGGGGACGCACGGTAATTTCCGAACAATCGCCCAAAGATTTGCTTTCCCGCCCGCCCGGAACCCGCGGGTGGCTTTCCGGGGGGTGGAAAATTAGAGCCAATATGCGTCCCGCTGGGAAGCCGGTAAAGTTTTCTTTCGCTCCGGCACACCGGTGCCGCGCCGTCTATCGATCACGGGAACGCTATGCTGCCAATTCCGATTGACGGCGCTCCCGCGGGAAAATTGTTTTCTTGTTTCTAGCATCTAAGAAAACATTTTTTCATCGTTCGTTTCTTTTTTTCGATCGTTTAATGATAAATTGCCGTTTGTTAACAACGTTTCATTACCACCGCGAACGAACAACGAACAACAATCCTCCCCGGTGGGGCTGCTGTTGTTGACAGAGGAATCCCGATGCGTGTCCGGAGCGTCGTCGAAATTTG
This sequence comes from Anopheles cruzii, assembly GCF_943734635.1. Classification (NCBI taxonomy): domain Eukaryota; kingdom Metazoa; phylum Arthropoda; class Insecta; order Diptera; family Culicidae; genus Anopheles; species Anopheles cruzii. Next base: position 4,972,193 of record NC_069144.1, read on the forward strand.
AATAAAATATTTCGGTGGAGCCCACTAATCCCCCGGGCTGGGATTCGTGGCGTGACCTTCAAGTCAGTGGCGGCCGAAGGCCTGCAGAAAACTTCTTCCCGAAGCGGCCAAGAAGCGATCAAGTGCAGCGAAAGGAGATGCAAATGTGCCCTGTGCGAAAAAGGCATAAAGATGTCTTATCGGCGCGCGAGGGGCACGAGTGGTGGCCCGGGTGAAGTGATAAATATATGTATGCCGAGGGGAGCAGGGCTGGTCAGGGAATCCTGGAGCTTGGGGTTGCCTGCCTGACGAGAAGGAAAATAAGAGTCGCAATCGGAGAAACATAATACCAACGATTTGGTGCCGTTTGAGCGGAACGATCGCCCGCCCTCGGTACAGTGATGGACCGGACTGTAGGACTGGTCCGTGGGTTCATTTATTTTACACGAGGAGACCCTTAATAAGGACCTTAATTATTGCATTAAGTTTTAAAATTATTAAGGACCTCACCGCGGATTTAATAATCCTGCCAATGTTGGTCACCCCAATCGCCGATGCCCAACACTGTTAACAGCCTCACGTTAATGCTTCTTCTTCCTCTTGCTGTGATCGACCCGATCGGTATCAGAGACCCCCAAGCCAAGGGATTGCACGCTGGCAGCCCAGCATGATCCGGCCAATGAACCACACGATACGACCCTGCACGACCTGAGCTGGGAGCAGGTTTTCTGCGGCTGCCATCGCTGCCACCTACATTCCGAGCCGCAGGCCCCCGGCAGTCCCCGGATAGGATTAGTAATCCCGACTGGCGAAGGTGCAGTCCTGATGCACGCCACCGGTGCACAACCTGTCCGCGCGTGTGTTGAAGGTTTTCTCGCTGTTTCTCCGATTTCTCGACGGGCTTCTGTGAGGGCCAAAAGAGGGCAACAGTCCGGTCGTTAAGGTGAAGCGGTTAAAGTCGTTACAACGATAGCTCTTCTCTTGCCTAGGATAGGCTTCCCGGCGGGGTGGGGAGGGCGAAGAAGCTGCAACATCCGCAGGGAATTTGCAGCAAACTCGATTCGCATTCCAGTTTTGGTCCGATCGGGTTCCTCAGTACGGTGCGTGGATGTGCCTCTCCCTTTCTCTCTTTCCCTACCTCTCGGTAACAATGGACCCCGTTTATGTAGCGCACAGACACATTCCTGTACAGTGCACCTAGCTGCTGACCACCATATCGGTGGCCGCTGAAGGCGCGGGAATTTTTATTCCCGTTCCAGATTTTTTCGCACCCTGCACAACGAACCTGTGCCATTCTGCGAACCGGTTCTGCAGCACCGAACCGGAAAAGGAATGGCAAAGGGGCCATAGAAAATAGATCGGTTGCCGTGGCAAACTCTACAACTTGTGCCTCAACAGTTGTGGAGTTGACCAAAGCCTAATGGAAAGAGGACACCCTCAAAACACGCAACGCCTTGGCCTTATCAACCGAGCCGTGGCCGTGGCATCCACCTCGCCCCAAAAGATGGTGATAATCGTAAGCCACTTTTTTATTTTGCGTGTGCCATTTTATATTGTTTCGGTCTTGAAAGTTTTATTTGTTTGCGTCCCGATCCCGATCGTATCGTCGGTGGGGCGTTCCGTGGCAGCCGCCGCCGGGCAGCCCAACCTCGAAGCCGGTGCTTCGAGATGCAGATTCCTTCAACAGGTTCCCGGACCAGGCGGACCAGCAGGACAATCAAGCAAGAATGAATGATCGCTAGGGTAACCTGCCGGTGGATCGACCAGTGACTGGAATGTATGTACCATCGGCTTAGATCATGTTTTGGAACTAAATAAATAAACATTCGATGCCAATCGATGCAGTGGTGTCTTTTCGATGGCCATCACATTCTCGAGCAGAAAGGTTTGTATCAGAAAGAATTTCCAACATGTCTGGGGCAGAAAATCGAACAGAGAGGTCCCTTCCATTGACGTATCAATCCGCCCCAATTCAAATGAACGTCGGACGGACAACGGCAACGAAGCGGCGCGGGACCCCGCGCTGGCGTCCGTTTCTGTCGCTCATCTCGTTTATCTTCTTATTTCTGAATCACCTCCATTAAGGCCGCAAGATGCGCGGGACTTGCTTAAGCAGCGTTTTAAGATTGTGTCCCTTTTTTGCCGTCGACTTTGGAGGAGGACGCGCGTATCGTGTCCAGCATCTTTCACTACGTGCGCTCCATCGTTCGGCCCGTCGCCCGTCGGTTGATGTTCTCGATTTCATTAAAAGCATTCACCCGTTCGCGAGGACACACACACGCACCCGCTCGCTCACATTCAAATCACTTCACAACTTCAGGCCCCTGGCCGGCCGATTCGAGTCTCCCTCCCGGACGAAATTAAAATAAAGAAACAATCATTTTTATTCCGACGCCACCGTCCAGGTCCAGGGGGGGGTCCGGCGTGGCGTGAAACAAGAAATTGCCCCTCAACGAGCCCAACAACGAGATGGCCGCCGATGGGGCCAGAGATTTATGCCAGCGTTTCGTTTTAGGACCTCGTAGTTGCCGTGAGAGAGTGGCCCACAGGTTCAAGGCTATCAAAAGGCTCGCAATAATAAAAACGGACCCACTCGACGGTTTAATGGTTAATGTTTTCCGAGATTCCTTTTAATTACTGACGATCATAAACGCTGGTTTTCGGTGGGGGATAATCATAAAAAGCCAAACCCAACTCGGTCGGCCATCGGCCATCAGCCACGGAACACATTCGCTTTTGAAATCTCCGACCCATTTCTGTTGCTTCGGGTCTCGCTAATGGGTCACCTCGAGCGCTCCAAGTCACTCCGTCCAGTGTCCGTTAACTAATAATATGCTCTAATTTGACGTCATCAACGGTGACATTATTCGCTGTAATTTGAGTCCTATTCAGCAACAGTCTCCGGTTCAACTCCTCCTAAGCGGAGACAGAACCTCCCTCGTACGGATAATCAATCCGCGCTCGGTTCCACACAACAATCACGTGATGAGGCGGCCCGGCGGGGGTTGGCGGGGTTCCGCATCCGATAAGGATCTGTGGAAAATAAAAGCGACCCCGAGAGAGAGAGAGAGAGAGAAAGCGGGGAAAAAAGGACGAACCATGGGGACCTGATTAACGGGCACGACCTTTTCCGAGTTGTGTCCTTGTTTTGTGTCGTCACCGAATCCGATGATCCGCTTGATGGTGGACTCGTGGACTCTTCGGTCGCGCAACAGCGCGTGAAGCTGTGAAGTTACCGTTCTTGTGGCGAGAAGACGAGAAAAGTCCTTCAATCGAAGAGAAGAGGATCTCTAATAGCAAAAGTTAACTAAAGTTACTGTAAACGATGCTCTCTACTATAATCTGACTACGATGAAGGAAAAAATTTAATGAAGTATCATACTGCGGGGTAGGTTGTGGCCAACCTCTAGGGGTGATCGGACTTGCTGACGAGCTCATAAAAATTAGCGAACAATTTCAAACGTCATCAAAGCAAAATATGTTCCATTTCAGGGCGATGAAAGATACTGTCCCTGAACCCCTCGTCATCCGTTCCCCTCGCGGTGCAATTGTCCAGCTTCTGTTCGTCGACCCAGGAAAACTTCTGAATAGATGGACAAATGAAAGAATGTTCAGAGCGGAGAACCGTTGGGCTGTCTTCGTACCCCGCGCATAGCCTTGTTTTGTGTTGGCCTGCGCCACTGTCGGTTGGGGATCCGGAAAAAGATCCGAAATAATCGCATAATGATTTCGGGCATTTTCAGGACGCCACCGGAACACGGACCAATCTCGGAATGAAAGCTGCGTACTTCGAATCGAATTTATTTACATAATTTTTTAACAAACGCGAATGCCACCCCAAGTTGAAAGTAGACCGAGGGCCGACACCGACGGCCTGCCCGAAGTGGCCCTTCTGAACCGCATCGAGCATTATGCTTTTCCCGCATCACTTCCTTGCGCTCGCGGCCCACACGAAATGGAACCGGGACCGGAACATATAAATTAAGCAATTAATTATTTATTAATGGAAAATCGCTCGTCAGCCCACTCATTTGCACCATTCCCGTTCTAATGAGGTCCCGGGATTTTAATGCACAAAGAGCATATCGTATCATCATCATCATCAGCAACAGCAGCAGTATCATTGCGGGCCGACTAGCGATGCACAGATAAGCAGTCGTAGTCGGGGATTGTCGGCAAATTTCACGGTTCACGTGGGCGCGCCTTTTCGATGGCCCCACACGAGAGTTGTTTATTGTGTGTTGATGGCGGCCAAATGAAAAAGGCTTGCTTTTGAAGGATTAGCGTTTCGATGGAGAGTTGGGCTTATGTTGTTTTTATTGCTGCCCCGGAGAGGACTTTTGAATAAATCTAGTCCGACCGAAGCTGTGGTTAATGAGTGGCGAGGAGAGTTCAAATCTGGAGTTCTGGGGCTGGGAAAACTAATCCGAATATAGTTCAAGTGTTTGGCAAATCATTTTAATATACTTGTATAAGAACTAGTTTCAAGAATTTCAATAAATTAATTCAAATAAGGAATTATAGCTCAAAAATCCGCATAAATATCCAATAGAGGGTTTGTCTAACACTTGATGGATGTGGATCTCGTTTGGCTTCGTCTTTTCGGTCTAATCTCTCATCCTTCCCTCATTCAACCTCGGAATTACACATTCAAGCGACATTTGCTCCACTTTCTCGGCACTCGGCACAAAAATCTGCACAGCATATGAATGAAAACATGCCACGTTCGCCCCTTCTAGCGCCGCGTGCATTTTTGTTACCCAAACGAAACAATCGCACCGTAATGAGCAGAAGAAAATACCGGCAAACGGAAACGGTTTCGTCTCATTTGGGCAATAATGTGTTCCCCCGCGAAACCCCATGTCACCCGCAACCGCTGGTGGGTTGTCATAAAATTCTAACGAAGGCAAAGAGCGCATAAAACACTCCCTTTCGGCCACACGCTCTCATTCATGTCGCTGGATCGCTGCTGGTTCGCTGATCGTTAAATTTAGAAAACGGCCTGTCACATAACCCCTTTTCGGGCGAGGGGGTCCCTACTTCGGTCGTTTCATTCGCCAGCCTCTCGGATTTCTTTCGCAAGGTTCTCGGGGTGCTCGATTCGGGTGGTGAGCCAACCGACATCATTCACATTTGGAAGCTATTTCTGGACATTTATGAGCGTCCCCTGAGGCTGCATCTTGGGACGCGCAAACCCGCGCAACGTGCAGGAAATGCCATCGCATCACTTCGCAATTTTATGTGCTCGAACATCGTCTAACATTCTAACTGAGACCATGTAACACGTTCGTCAGCGAAGAAAGGTCAGTGGATCGGCCAAATCGACCGACTCGGCCAACGGCTACATAATGCATATTAATAAACCAAATATTAATTTCGACCTCCCTGAAGCAACTTCTTTCAGCCACAGCCACACCGGACCTCGGTGGAGTCGATTTGTCGAAAGGACACATTTGTGACGTTTTCTGAGAGCGCCGTTTCCTCAGAACGGAAATTGTCGTTCAATCGCCGGCGTTTCGGCAACAGGAAGGATGAATGAAAAGAGGGCCACATGAATGGAGTGAATGCAATGAATGGGGAACACCCTTCCGTTGTGCGGTGCATCCGCACGAAGGATGGGGTGTGGTGGGCCAAAAACACAATCGTAATGTTCCGACAAATCCTTCCGTCTATTGAGCGCAAAGAAAAGGTCATTCGCCATACAGTCAGCAGTCAGCGAGGGAAGATTGAGTGGGATTGTTTGCCGAACGCAACACCCGTGGAGCCAAAGGAAAACTATTATGCTTATGGTCGTCCGGAAAAGCAACGCCTCGACGCATGGGGAGTCAGCGCTAAGCACACTTTTATGGGTTTCGAATGAAAGGGATAGTCGGTCGGGTGTTGTTGGAACCCGAATCTTGCCCGATAATAGGTGCAGGTTGCGAGAATTAAGTCAAATCTTGATCATGAACCATAACAAACAGCAATTGGTGAACACTTTTAAGCATTTGTCTAATTGCTTCGACATCTTAACCCAAGCAAAATAACTGTGATGAGTATTTTGTCCATTTCTCTTTTGGATCAAGCATGACCACCGGCCGACTCCAAGCTTTCCCACTGTGCGGCTCATTCGTTGGCGGAATTCCACTCTCCGAGGGTGCCACATACAAGCGGATTACACACAAATCTTAAGAAGCTTTCTGTGGTTTTCCCGTACCCGCTGCGCTGATCCGTTGTAATCACCGTCGAACCACCGAGTGGTCGCTTCCGTTCCCGCCGATACTCAACGGTCATAAATAAAGTCATTCACCACAGTCACCCCCGGGGAGCCTGCCAGCCGCGGCTCAAGTGGAAAGTGGTCCCTTCCCTTGGGCAAACGGTGGAACAAATGAAGACATGTGTTAATGAAGGTTCAACAAAAGGTTTTTCACTAAAGATGGATTTCCTTGTGCGGTCTCTCGGCCCTCCCTGGTGCCCCTAAACCGGCAGAATTGGCGACAGTAGCAACGCAAAAGTATGGAAATTAATTTCATGAAAATCGACCCCCGTTGAAAGCCAGCATTTATTTTGTTCCTTTTCAAAAAAGAATCCAAACTTCGTCCGCATTTCGGATCATTAAAATTCTTATCACAAACCAGTCGCCTTGTCACCCAGATTGAAAAGTGGCCCGATGAAAATGCGTTTTTCCTTTGAAAGGAAAAACGGTCCCAAATCCTAATTTTACTTTCGCCCCATTCAACGCATTGAAATCACCATCACGCCGAACAATGAAGGAATTTTCCGAAGACCTAAAGAGCTGAGCTTCGTGCAGCGAAACCCGGTAACAATGCCCGACCGACGGACCGGTCCTCGCCCCCGGGTGGGCGGAATCTGCTCGGGAAACGATTGTTGTTCTCGGGCCGACAACGACGCACGCAACAGGTGGAAACTCGGTACGGTCCACGGAGAGTGGAAAATGCCCAACAGCGCTCGGTTTTCCAACTAACCCCCCGCCATGGTGGCCGGAAATCTAATTGACGCCCGTACCGCGCCCGTTTGCAAATTGACTGTGAAAAATTGTTTTACCGTTTCCTGTTTGAGCTGATTGACCTCTTGGTGGGGGCCGAAATTTCATCTCCGTTCGTCGAAGAATTTAAGAATATTTCACCCCTTTTTGGCATGGACGGAAGCGAAGCCCTTTCCTGCTGTGTCATGGTGCGAAATCATAAAACTTTGCCACCCCTCGTGGTAGTGTAAGCCCCTATTTAGAGACACTCAATTTAGGTTCATTTGTTTTTCGAACCGAACCAGATTTTGTTTCTACACGTTAACTTATGTTCCCGGCGCATGGGGAGCGTGTGTTCATGTTTGACACGGGACTGGATTAGAAGAAATTACGGAACTGCCTGCCGGAAACGGAAGGCACAGTAATTTTGTTACCGAACCAGACAGAATACGCACGTTGATTGGGAGGGTTTCACGCGCGGCATTAGAAGCGTTAGCGTCTTACGGTACGGTGTGGACTACAAAGCGAGCGAGTGAATGTGATTAGCGAAACAAATAGACAACAAATGATGGAATGCGATCTGCTCAAATCGGATGCTGTTAATCGTGGAATGCGCAAGTTATCACTAACATTTTAACCTATTTTTACGCTTCAGTTTATTTTGGTTGTTACAAGTTTTTTAATGGATATTGACCAAAGAATTAGGTTTTGTTGAACTCACATCTAACGAAAGGATTTCCAACGTACTATTGGTTAGTTATTATTTTCATTTGGTATTCAGTTCGTCATCATAGCCATTCGCCACCATTTTTACAGAAAATAGACCGCATTAGAGTAGATTCAGCTCAGCTGAGCTTGTTATGGCTTGTTCATTGCTCTGATGTAACATAATCATTATTTTCAGATTTCAACTAATTAATAACAATCATTTTTTGTTATTTATCGCCTTTTGTTGTTGTATATTTAGTAACATAGTTTTAAATTTAGTCGGTGAGGCAAAAATGGTGACAGCCACCCCAGAGCAGGGTGATGACGGCAGCATTTGTTACATCGAAAAGCATGTCCTCTGTAACTGCATTGACGAAGGGCTCCTGCACATAAAAAACTATCGTTTATACTTGTAATTACGACTTTAGTTCTTCATAAATAAAAATGCGTCAAATGGCATAATCTTTTATTTGTTTTATATTCATATTTTCATTTTATGACTTAATAAGTATCTGAAATAGCCCACTGTTTGATTGAACACTACAAATGGCTGACGACGTCGCTTCAAAAGAGCTTTTACCAAATCGAAAGCTCTCTCAAGGTGAAACTTTGCTCAAAGCTCTCTTGATCTAAGAAGCTTATCTTCTTTAGACCACTTTCAGGGTTTCGTTCTTAGATTGTTTTCAGTTACATCACCAGATTGAAAATTTTGCATTGATTTGTGACTATAATTAATAACTTAATAGGCATTTAAAATGCATCTTTAGGTGCATCTTTCGCAGCAATAACCATCCAGAAACAGCCACAGCATCGGTCGGCCAACCCGTTTGCCATTCGGGGTTCGTCTTCTTATCCCCTCAGCAAGGAAATTGAATTCTCTGCTGCTGAAGGCGCACACAAAAATGGATAGCAAAATATTGTAAGTTTTACTGTGAAACGAACGCCATCTTGGCTATCACAATATCTGAAGCTTATACGCTGTGATGAACGATTATTAGCCGGGCTCGGGCGCAGACTGCACCGTCTTCACCGTCACCGGTCCGGTTGTTGTAGCGATGGCCAACGAAGCCGGCGCCGGCTGTGAAATGATGCTCAACGAACCCTCTAGAGAGGGAATGCCAAAGAAATATTTTTAGCCAAACACATCTTCAAACACCGTGGCCCTGTGGACTGCCGCGGTCAGCGCCGACAAGCCGTGACTCGGGCGCGATCCCAAGACGATGGGTGTTCTGCGGCCCCCCCCCCCCCCATCAGTCACACTAATGTGTTGGTTATCACACCTCATCGTCGCGGGCCACAGGTGTGCGCAGGTGTCCCACGACCACGGCGGCGCGCAAAGATAAGAAAAGAAGCAACTTCGGCGCCCTCTCGACCGCCGAATGACGCAAACGCGCTGCAATACGACACGCCGAATGTTTCGAAAACACATTCGATGCGCGCCCCTCACCACCCCACGGGTGGTTATGTTTGTTTTTATGTAAATCCTCCGTCGACCGTGTCTTTCCCCATCGTTCCATCACGGTGGGGTCGATGAGGGACATCTTCATTTTGTTTCATGTTTTGATTTAATTCCCTCCCTCAACAGTTGTTGAAGCGCGCGGACTAACTCATTTTTCGGATGATTTATCGAACAGTTATTAGCCATTCGGGTCCAACGGTTGGATCCACTATGAGCCGTGCTGCTCGGGGGATATTTTGAGAACTGCATTCCCATCGTCGCAGATCGCGGCTCTTGACAGCGACGGGAGTGCAGTTTGATGCTCTCGAGTACAGTGACCAACGGAAAAAGGCAAGCTGTTCATTTATTTCACTTTGTTTCTTCAATTGTTTTACAATCATTCGCTGCGGTTTGTATTAATTTGTAAAAAAGGGGTGTTTCGCGGAACTCTGCCGGGAAGGTACAATGTAAATATTTAAAATAAATGTCCCACGCGTTGCGTATCGTCATCTTGTTGCGCGGTTGCGTTTTGTTGGGGTATTTTTATCTCGACCCCAAACTTCCGAAAGCACCGGGACCGGGAACGTCGGCGGGGCCCGAAACGTCGATGCTGTTTATCTTTCACCACGTAATTAGCTCATAACGGACGACGCTAAACGTGCGCCCGCCCAGGGTCTCTCGCGCGCTCTGTCTCTCTCTAGCGCACGGCATAAACATAATTTAGTGACCGCAAAAAACGTAGCGGTCGGAAGGAAGCAGAAATTATTTGGACAACTGGCCAGCGGGCGAAGCGGACATGAAAAGGAAGCTTCTGCCACAACAAATCGCGCCCGTTCCGTTCCAGCTGTTTCGGCTTAGCGCCGCCACGGATTTCTGCGCAAGAACGGGATCCGTGGACCAGCTGCAGCCCGATGTTGTGATGGTGATGTTGCGGCGGCCGCAACCCTCCATCAAAACATGTCGGCACCGGGACATAGGAGCGATGATGACACGCGCCGGTCGGTGGCTGTAGCAATTGGCCTTTGCGTTTGAAAGTATGCCGACCGCGACCGGGCAATTATTGTGTGTGTGTGTGTGCGGTTCGATACGGAAATGGCATTTCTGTGGAAGTGGTTTCCCGAAACTACGTTTATTGAATTTCCGCGTTCGATCCGCGCAATCATGTGGATGATTTATTTTAAGATAAATTCTGCTAGTTCCATTTAGCTCTCGTCGGTTCGGATCCCTCCTCTGCGCTCGATGGTAAAACAGTGTATTGACGGATGCAAGACACGGCGAAGGCCTGCGGAAAGGCGGTGAACGCGGCGTAGGACATTAGATCCCATCAATCAAGGGTTGGACAGCCGTTTGGCTGTTGGCATGCATTATCGTTCGCCCGCGGCCACAGACCCGACGTGCCCTTCGATGACTGACGAGGTGTGATAATTAACATACCATTTTCAAGCTCAAGTCCGTTGGAACTAAAACGAAACAAAAACGGTGGCCCATTTCGAGAGAGAGAGAGAGGCACCTTTACCGGGTTTCCTCTTGGGAAAGAAGGAAAGGACAACGAATGTTAAGTCCGCGAAGCGATAGAAGGATGAGGGATGCTGTGGTTTCTTAATTTTCTTGCTCGAAACACTTCATCCACTCTACCAAATTGCATGTAAAAATAGTGTCATTTTGCCCAATCATGTCACTTTGAACACTTCCGAATCCTGGCACATCCAATTTGGCATAGATGAAGATGAATCTTTGTCCCAAAAGCTATCACACTAATCGCCAGATTTGTAACACTTTGTAACACAGTTGCCACAGTTGGGTCGGGGTTTGGTGCTCCTGCAACATTGTGTTTCCCTCCGCGGACCCACGCCCCTTGGACGGGGATGATCGATTGCGAACGCACAGCTGGCAGATGCTGCTGGTGCTGTGCGCCGGTCGCCGCCGACCCCGACAGTGGAGTTGACGTGAGCCTGATGTGAGATCAGTTGTTGTTGGAAAACATTTATAAATCGTCCACCGAGCGGCGCGACGCCGCGTCGGTTTTAATTTCACCCCGGATCCAAGGCTCAGGCCGAGGGCCGAGCAAATGAACATGTTCGTTGCAGGACGAGTTCGCGCGGACAGACGCTGTCGGACGGAGCATACTGGTTTACACGGTTGTTCTTGCGGACAGTGCGGAGTCGCTGGGTTTGCGTGTGGCGTGCGTAACAGCCACGCGGGATTTCCCTCGGGACCACTTAATGGCGCTCCTTTTGGTGCCACGGATCGGAGGGACCACGTCACGTTGGCCGGTGGCCAACTTTGACACACTGCGGCGTGCGGCACGGAATTTGGACAATTGACAAATCGTGCGATGCACTTCTGCAGTAACCGAAACCCTTGCGGTGGCCGCACGCCCGAAGGAAGACGCCCGTAGTTAACCGTGGGGCCGACGTGATGAGTGGTATTCCCTGTGTCGCGCCTCGCCAAGGAATGGGCGCCCCGAAGGTGAACTTACAATTTGTTTGCATTTGCTCGTCGCGCTGGGTGAGACCCGACCCGCGGGTCGGAGATGCTGCTGCCTGCCAGACCCTGACTATTTCTGTTTTGATAGTTTAAATATCTGTGCGGTGGCAGCAATTAAAAAACAATTGCCAAAATATGTTTGCCTTACGAGTGTTGACGGATGACCGATGGCAAGATATAATCCGGCATTTGGCAAGATTTTTCAGATTTGAGCACATCGATCGAGAAAAGGATTCCGTTTACCAAAATATTCAAAATTATGTTGACTAGTTGGTGAAAACGCCCCCCGCTGATAGAGCAGTCGGTAGTGCTCTTCGCTGTCACGCAGCTGGCCTGGGTTTCGAATCCCGGGATCGGTTGTAACTCAACCGGCCATGGTTTCGATTCCCGATACCGGCGTGATAGTAGGGGGGTTGGCGCGGGGCTAACAATCCCGCCCGTAAAAATGAAATGTTAGAGAGAGCACCAGAGATTAACATTGTCTCTGGTGCAGGCCAAGACCGCGCAGCGGTTGTAGAGCCAAATAAGAAGAAGTTGGTGAAAACTCCCTTTTCTAATGGCAAAGGATAGAATTGGGAAATACGGCAACATTTTGTTCAGCTTTATGCTGAAGAATGTTTTCACAGGAAATCACCCTTCGGATGCCCTATAAATCACCCAGACCGGCCGTGACCAACTGGTTGGTGGAAAGAAACATTTAAAACTATCCTATGCGTGTCGCAAAATATCCAAAGAGGTTTTGGCCACCGACGGTGCTGCCAGCCAGACAATATTTATGATCCGACAGTGCGAAAACAACGCATTTACAATGGGCCATAAAATTTAGCATCCATTCGCCGCCGGTGACACACTACACGGCAGTGGTAATAGGCCGTTGGACGTGCACAAAGCTACATTGTCCACGGTACATCACGAAATTATGATTAATTGCTTGGCTTGGCCTTTCGTTTCGTTGTAACGTCTTCATCGGAGAAGTTGTGGCCAACAATGCCAAATGTTTCAACTCACTGACCACACCACAGGCTGAGTTTGAGAGTTGAAAAGTAGCTACTTTTTAACACAAACTATCACAATGTTTCTATATTATTCACATGCACTCTCTCAATTGCTTTAAAAATTAAGACACTTAATTCTACTTAGTCACTGCGCTTCGCCCCTTTTTGGTGATTATTACCCTTGTCAAGGAAATCGAATTCTCTTTTGATGAAGGGTATGGCAAAAATTCAAACATTGATATAGTTGTAGATTAGCTTAGTACAGAAGCCATCTGTCTGATTGAAGCGGTCCACCCGACTGGCCGAACGGTAAGTAAATCCACCGACCAGTTGCTCTAGCGATCGCTGGCCAACCAAACCGAACCAAAACCCGGGCCATTAAGCCCCAAACCGCCACCGCCAAACGACCAGGAGCATTCCCTCGCCGAGACGATTGCCGTGAGTGAAAGAGCAAGAGCGGGAAAGAGTGCGAGACAGAGAAGCACAGCACTCGGACTGTGACCGATTTATCAGTTGGACGTCTTGTACGGGCCTTTCGTGAATATCACGCGGAAAACCCTCCGAACGGTCGTTTTCCTTTCCAACGGGGATTGAAACAGCGAGATGGGTAGTGAAGCAACAGAGATAAAACGGACAGTAAGACCGAAGGACCGAGCGAGAAAGGGAAACAATTCTAGGAAGTAATCACGGGCAACTTTTGGGTCGGGTTGAGAGCAACAAAGTGCCGTCCGTCGATCGCTTGGGACAATTTCAGGGCGGCAACACTATCTCACAACAATGCCCGGGGCAGTTATTCTAACAATAACATTCCCCGGGCCAGACCGATTGCCTCCGACCGTGGACAGCGACAGCGGGTTAACGTGAAGAATGCGATGCTCCCCACACGTGGCGTGGAGCAATGGAGGCGCCTAGCACGCTTCAGAAGGTACGACCAATAATGCCGAACGGAATGCCATTTCGCAATCAAGTGCAATCTCAAGTGGTCGCTCAAGGTGAGTCCTATTCATACTAAAATTCGGCCAAAGCACTTGACTGAGCGAGGCTTGCATTAAAAGATATACTTCTGCGATCATTAATCAACCGATTGGATGATTGAAAATTGAATTATTTCCCATCTTTTTGGCACCAGCACCAGGGTGTCGCCGATTCCCAGAAGCCCCCGAAGCGGGCCCGAAATCGGTTTTCTATTCATTCAACCCCCCATGAGTCGGGCAATCGTGCGGTCGATTGCGGTCCTGCTCGATCACAGCCAATTAAGATCGCGGTCTCCGGCCGCAGCTGGGGAGCGTGTCGGCCACCGCCGCCGCCGCCACCATACTTGACGCTCAATTAGTGTCCATTACTCAGCTGTCTAGCGTCTGCCAAAAACGTGCCTCGAAGACGGAAACTGAGCGTTTCCGTTCTCCCGTTCTCCCGTTCGCACGGGTCGCACCTGGCGGCGTCAAATCTGCGAAACGGATTCGCCAATGTGCACCACCGCGAGTGGGGCGTGCGTGCGCCTTCATAAACTGCCATCTCCCGCGTAGTAGCTTAATTAATGGCAGCCCTGCGGCAATGTTGGTGGTTGCAAATAAACCGGTTGACGGTGAAAAACGCAACCGTACTCCGGCCAGTTTGGGCAATTAGTAGACCCTAAAGGTGAATTTATACATTTTCTTCGTGCAAATATGAGAAATTGTTTTACTAAAGCAGTGTTAAAACGAATAATAAATGTCATCAAAAGGCCTCCGTTTGTTTGGGTAATAAAATAAATCAGAACCACTGGACGTAAGGACTTTTCAACCACCCTATTAGATAGATTTTAATGACCCACCTGCTCCGGGGGCCAGCTCAGACACATCAGGCTGGGCCAATCCATCCAGCTGTGACAATTATGCACGCCAGAGACAGCGGCGTTTCCTTTATCCCGACGCGACGATCTGCCTCCGGGACGCTGCCGGGGGCCACGCGTCACGATTGCCAAAACACCCCATAAATCATGGACGCGAGACCACAAAATTATTTCAACAATCCCAATCCCCCCACGGGCCACATGCTGCCCCCGTCGGGTGCACCTGTTGCTGCATAAATCGTTCGAACGCTTCTTCACATTTTCCGTGCAGAGCCGGGGCCACTCACGATGCAACGAGGGAAAATCCAATCACATTCGTGCCACATTCGATGCTTCGTTACGCATTGTCACCTTTGCGGATCTTTCTCAGCTTCGTCCACCAACACACAAAAGGCGCACATCAATCACGAAAGCGGCGTTAAAGTATTTCGAATAATTAGGGACGGAACCCCGTTTAATTAATCCCCGGTGCCTGTCATTCCGCCGGTGGCCGTAATAAACTTCATCAGCGGTGAAACGAATTGGTCCATCAAAAGACACCGAAAAATATCAACCAAATCCCACATGGACACAGCCAGTCCCTAATCCTGTACCAATCCGCAACCCCCCCACGAGATCGGCTCCACCTGCGTGTGTCCATAAATTTGCTCCAACTTGAACCTAACCCAGCTGCTTCCGGATCGAGCCAGGGTGGATTATAAATTTACTTCCTCACCAGCCGTCTTTATTTATTTATTTTTTCGTATAACTCGCGATCTGGAAACATGATTTTGTTGCTTCGCTAGAAACTGCCCCCGGTTCGGGTCAAACCCTTCTCGAAGAATCCGAACATTTTTGCACTAATTTACGATGAAGGCACTGCGCGCGAACACCAATATCATTTATCACCCTGCCAAATTTTCTTCTGCCAGCATTTTGGCCGAGATAACATTAGTGTGAGTCACTCGAACTCAAATCGAACCCCGAATGGCCGAATGACCGTTGCTTACGCATTTACTGGCCTGGCCTGGCCCGGCCGGGCGCAGGAGGGCATGTCTAATGAGTGGAGCGTCTCAAGTACACAGCGCGTGGACCTATTTTTGTGTGTCCTCCGGCGGCCCACGGAGGGAGGTAGCTGTCCATCAAGCATCCACCGTTGTGACGTCCACTCGTCACCGGAAACTGAAGACGTCCACGTGCGTCTCCCAACGGTTAGAACCGGCCGAGAAACCAGATCTACTCTCTGTTCTCGCTCTCGATGACACTGAAACACTCGGTTTCGAAACGGTTTCTACGGTTGATGGGCTTTCGCAATCCGTTCACTCACTCGACCGGCGAACATTTTGAACATTGTTGATTCCGAGGCGTGAGACAATCGATATCCCGATCCCTCGGTGCGAAGAGAAACGATTTCGATCTGGCGCCTAAATGTAGGCCATTTTGAAGGCGTTGCATGCAATTGACCGGTATGTTGTGTGCAATGCGTTTGAATTTCCCGACAAATTACGGATTTCCTTTCTTGGAAAAAGGAGTCGGAATGTCGCCATCACTCACTTTTTCACAATGTCTTCAACACACCGCAACTCATTCAATCTTATCCACTCGAAAAAGACAAAACATATTTAGTGCTCGAACTATTAACATTAAGATTGTGAAGTACACTCGAAGCCCAAGCTTTTTGGTAGGTCCGTGTTTTGTTGGAAGTATTCCTAATCCGTACCGAAGCGAATCCTGATCCTGTTACGTGCCACCGGTTACACTTTTCGGATATTGCGCTCTGGAAATTAAATTCACACAAAGCGGTTCGGTTCGGTTCGGTCGGAGCAAAAGCAAAACTTAGGCACGCAAATGTACTTTCCGTTTTCTGCGAAGTAAAATCCATCATCAATATTTGATTTCTTTGCAACACCTTTCGGGAAATTGGTCTCGTCGCATCGCACGGCGAGGGTTAGGGGTACCAGGAAGGCCCCGGTTTCGATCAATCGGTTCCGAAAACTTATCGCCAGGTTATCGTTGCATCCGCACGAGAGCCACATTACCGGGAGAGCCATGATTCTCTCTCTCTCTCTCTCTCACTGTCGCCGGCCGGGGTTGTGTTACTCCTTTCCCGAGGCACCCGAAACCGTGTCACGGAACCGTCGGCGGGAATCAAAATTATTCGTCGCACGAACGTCGCGATTCCTGTGGTGCTGCTGCTTCTTGGTGCTTCATGACAAAAGTGCACTCGAACGTTATCAACAGTGGCCCGACCTGGCGGCCGCCCTGCGTACCAAGAACCGCGCCGAGCCCGATATTTCCAGGCCGTCGAGCGAAACAACCGACAGTTTTCGAAATGTTTTTGTTGCAACACAGCGGCAAGCGTCGCTACCAAGAACACCGGGATTTCAAGGCAACTGAAAAGGATCTTTTTTCTACGAAGTGTGTGTGTGTTTGATGGAGAAGTTTAAAGTTTCATTTCAAAAGAGGGAATTCATGTGAAGGCACCTAATTAACTGAGCGAAAGGTTACGATGATTCCTGCAAAACACGTAACGCGAGTTTAGTTACTGTAACTGTGTGTTTTTTTTTATTATTATCCGCGCCTTGAACTCATGCTGCTTATCATATATCAAAGAAGTTGGGAGTTAATCGTAATATGCTTACAGTATAATCAAAATAATATTACTATTCGCTAGGACACTACTAGTAATTACCGTGTTTCGTATCCACTTCTTCCCTTGGTTTTACATAATGTTTTTACCTTTGATTTACTTACAAACGCTCGCTTTCTACTAAGTATAGAGTCTCTTCTATTAACCGGATACGGATTCCATTTTTGATTGCTTACTTTTCACCATGCGTTTTGCTGGCCACCCAGTTTTAAAGCCACAACAAACGAAATACAATAGAAAACAACGAAATACCTGTGGCGGTGGTTGCTTCAATCGGAAGCTAGAGTACAGACTCCAGTCCTTGGCCACACACACTAATAAACCTCGCACAACACGCGGCGCGCACTTCCGGTAAAAGTTTGATTCAGACTCGTGATTTAGAACAACTTTTGTGTGTTGTGTCCCACATCCGGGGTGGAGGTTGCGCGGTCGCGGTATTACTTTTAGTTACCTTTCACCGCGCTACACGCTTCTCTTTGTGCGGTGCAGAGTGGTTGCGGTGTGGCCACACGTTTCTTCGCGTAAAGGGGACCTCTCTTAGGATGATGGTGAGTAATGGTTTTTCTTACATTTTATGTAGCGTGTCTTGCCCGCATTTCAACTCCGCATTTCACTATTGCTCTCTCATTCATCTCTCCGCCCGACAGGCAGGCAGCATTTTTTATATCATTCCAACAAACGGTTCCGGGGCGAGCGAAACCCGCAACTAAACGGAAAAACGCTAACGAAGAGAGAGAGGGAATCGCAAGAAGCGCGAAATGTACAGACTAAATGGGGAAATATCGGGAACAAAATGTGTCCGCGTTGCTTTTTGCTATCTTACAATTAGTCAGAGAGGGGATTCTATACTCCTGGGGCCCCCTGGGGTTGTGATAAATACGAATATTGGGTCTAAAATATGCACAATTCGAACAATACAATTTCACTAGATTCGGCCCCTCCGCTTACACCTAAATACGCGCACACGACCCCGCGGGCTAGGCGCCGGTCGTGCGCTCTCTGGTTCCTTCGCCTCTCTGCAGATCAGAGTATTCGAACGCCACCCGAGAAACGAAACCGAAACTGGGCAAAGGTCGCGCAGGGTCGCTTCGGTTTCCCGCGCTTTTTACATCTAAACTGCTTTTCCTTTTTACAATCGTGTCCGGGTGTCAAACTAAAATACTGATATTGGAACTCTTATAGGCCTATAGAGCAGGATCTCGCATGCAGAAAGGAGACAAGGATGGAATGGAACATAATTTACTAATTGTACACGCGATGGAGACTCCCATCAACAGGGGGTGACGCGGCCACCATCTTCTCCTTCGCCAGGGCAAGGGCGGTTACAGTGCTCCACAAAAACACAAACACGGATGGGCAACACTACACACTGACGATTGTCACTAACTACACACTTCACTGGCAGAGTAGGCTGTGTGCGTAGTAATCCTAGCCCTCCTGGATGGCGGCTGACGAAGGAGCTGCTCGCCGTCGTCGGTGGCGCTTAAGGAACCGCTTCAGGACAATCGACCAACGGGACCGTGCCCGGGTCGAGGCCAGCGGTGACGAAGGTTCACTGCTTCCACTGTGCTGTCGCCGCCAACGGGCGCGTAGTAATGCTCGGTTCGCTCGACGCTTACTGCGACCATCGACACCAACACTTTGCCCTGTAGTAACGGTTGTCACGTTTGTTTGCGCGACCGACGGAATGCCACCGTTCACCGAATGTGGTTCGTTTCCGGTGGTTGGTAGGTGCTTGTAACGGCAATAAACAACACGACATCCCGCGGTGTTCATGAACGACGGTGTCACGTCCCCCTGCTGCTGCTCGTCCTCTTCCTCATCCCAACCATCTGCCCATCTGTCCATTCGGCCTCCGCCACAACAGCAACCACCGTCGAGCGGCTACGCGTTGGAGTAGAGGTGCTCGTCCAGTGGCCGCAGGCGGACCCGCTGCCGGTAGTGGTACTCCTTCAGGTACGCCTTCAGAGACTTTGGTAACGCGAGCTCGTTGATGCCGTCGTACGTCGTGTTGCTCACGATCGCCGCCCGGCACAGCTGCTGCAGGCTGAAACTGAAGTTGCGGTTCAACGGGAACGTCAGCATCGGCTCGAAGAACATCACACAGGACGGGTCCTTGTAGTGCTCCAGCAGCCCGGTCACCGTCGAGGCCGTGTAAACGCCCGGATCGCGAGAATCAAAGCTGCAATGCGAAACAGAAAATTGACGTCCATTAAAACGATTGAAAGGGGAGAAAAAACGGAGACCGAGGACCGTACCTGAATTTGTGATTGAACTGCTCGATCCGGGCGTGCAGCGAGCGGTTGTACTTCCGGAAGGACACGGAAAACAGAAACTCCTCCTGGGCGGAATCGCGCAACAGGAACGTTCCCTCCGGTTTGCCCTCCAGCAGCCGCTCGGCCTCGTACCGGTCCATCTTGCCCCAGTAGAAGCTGCAGCTCGTAATCTTCTGCAGGTCCGGCACCAGGCAGTGGATGAAGTCCACCTGCGAGTGTATCCGCGAGTGGAGCCCCCCAACGACGCTACCGGGAATTCCGCCGACCGCACCGGCACCGCCGATGCCGCCGCCGGCGATCGAATCGTCCGGATGGAAGAAATTGTTCGCCAGCAGCAGACTCCGCTGGAGCAGGTCTCGGGTGCACAGGAACGCAATCGGGTGGTTAGCGCCCGGGCCCGACGTGAGCCGCCGGGTGTGGAAGTTGGGTGGTGCGTCGACCCCCTCACGGATCTCCAGCTCACGCTGTATCCGTGCCCGTTCGTCGCAATCCTCGAGCGAGAACTCGTCACTGAAGTGAGAGAGCGAGGGAAACGTTAAAGATGAAAGAGATCGTTAGTTGGACCGGCGAATGTCACTCGATACCCGCCCATCGTGGGATGGTGGAGGAGGCGCCCCCTAATTGAATCTGATTGATTATTAATACTTTGACCGTTTTGCCACACGACGGCGGCGGCCTCTTTATCGATTGAATTGATTTCCGGTTATGCTTCACCCATATCACACGCTGCCGTGAATTAATTAAATCCGAACCCAGTGAATTTCGCGAACTGTCCCCGCTTACCTTCCGAGATCGAACACACCGGCGGAGGCGGACACCAGGATGAGCGGTTGCGGACCACCGCGCCCGCCGTGATGGTGATGATGGTGGACGGGTTGCGCTCCGGCTGCTGTTGTGGCCGTCACCGGGAAGAAGAACCGCGGATGACCATCGGCCATCGCAGCGGCCGTGGCCAGCGCGTGGTGATGATGGTGGTTGTGCATTAGCGCCGACGGAACGGCATCATTACTGACGCTCCCGACAATCGAACCCACGGTTCGGTCCGTCGTTCCAACGACGAGTCGCGGCTGACCCGGTGGCACTGTCATAGAACCGGGTCGCAAGGTGGTCATAGTGCCACCGCTGGTCGCCCGCAGCACCGGACTCGTGATCCAGGTGTTGCTGGGCGCAACGCTAAGATCGGCGGCCGCCATATCGACAACCGCTTGCGGTGGTGCTGCTGTTGATGCTGGTGGTGGCGGTGATTCGCTCATCTTCCGGTACGCCGTACAAACGCAGGAGTCCTCCTAACGGAAAAGAAGCCGAGAAGATGGTCAGCAATACTCGGGGGCGAAGGATTAAATCACGGAACATACCTTATCGGATTCGCCCTTGAGCAGCTTAGCGGTTACGCTCGACGCCAGCAGTGAGGTCGGTCCACGATGGGAAGACGAGGCAGCACCACTAGCGGTCGTCGCCGCCGAAGCAATACTGTTTTGGGCACTGAAAGGCGTTGCAGCAACGGTTGTTGCCGCCGATGGGACGGTGGTCGCTGCCGGTGATCCTGAAGATCCTTTGACCGCAACGTTACCACCGTCTGTGGTTGTGGCAAGCGGTGATGATGGAGTGGATGATGACGATTTGCCAGCCGCTCCGGCGCCACCACCACGGAGGATGCTACAGTTTAGGGACACACGCCAATTGCCCTTCTTCGGTTTGCCGTTGCCGTTGTCATTGCTACCCTTGCTGGCAGCGGCACCGTTTGCGTTACGACCACCGGAAATCCAGGTTGCAAACGATCGTTGCTGCTGCTGCTGCTGATCCGCTGCTGGGACCTGATCGTTGCTCTGGCAGCGGCACGGTCCTGTCGAGCCTGTTTGCCCAGCACTTTGGCTGCCGCGTGATCGACGCCCGGAGAGCGATAAGGAACTGAACAGGGTGGCCGCGGCGGACGTCGATTGCTTACGACAGCACGGTCCAGGTGTTACCGGAGCTGTTGTTGCTGCCTCAGCTGCACCGACAGCGGCCGTGGTCGTTGGCGAACTGTCGGTCGGTAAGTTTGCCGAGCTCGGTGATACCGACGAAGACGCAGCAGCAACGGCAGCAGCAGCATCCAGCACCGCTGCTGTACCCGTCCGTGTTGTTGTTGCTGCCGGGTTCGAGGAATTGCCCTCCGCCGCCTCCGCCCTCAACCCGTCGGAGGACGAAGAAGTGGCCGCCTGCTGTTGCGATACCGCTGCCGAGGATGCTACCTCAGATGAGGAAGGTTCGACTGATGAGAGAAAGAGAGAGAATGGAGAGCGTTAATGTTAGAGAGACCGAACTCGGATTGGGTGCGAGTGAACGGAACAGACAGAGAGAAGGGTAAGAGCGAGAGAGAGAGAGAGCGAGGACGATGCGCAAAAGAGCGAAAACCCTGAACGGCAGACCAAGTTCGGGAGAAATCTTATTAAGTTGGAAGCACTTCCAGGAAGCTTACAGCAGCGCGGCCCACAAAAGCTTCCAGAGACCTTTAGAGAGGTCGCACCCCACCACCGTGTTACGCACCCACCCGCACACACACACACACCATTAGCATAGTCACGGAAAAAGGTCCTGCGGTCCGAAACGGCGGTCGGTGGTGATCGGGAGTCCTGGGTTGATCACATTTCGGTCACCGTCGAACTCGGCCGATAATTGCCGGAAGTGCCCGCGTGGCCGCTTTATGGCCGGGGACCGAATCATTAAATTGGAGCCCGGAGTCCCGCGGAAGAAGTAAAAACACGAACCGACCGGAATACAACAAAGAAACCCGGGGAACACAAATTACGGCTCCCACTTTCCGGGTAATCCCGGATGGTGGTGGGGCGGTCGACAGAACGCAACCAAATAAGCGGAACACGGTTCCGCTTCCTGTTCCTGTGATGTCCTGCCATTCGGTCCCCGGTGCACTGGTTCCTGGAAAGTGGAACCTCACTTTTTTGGGCCGGGGAAGAGGGGGGCCCAAAGTCCGATCCGAGAATCGTTGTCTGGAAGGGAGGGTAAAGAATAGGACTGAGGAGGCAACCAACCGCAACATCCTTTCTAACGTTCGCCACGAGTTCAGAACGGAACACTCCTCAGTACTCGTAACAACCCTCGTTATCGGCAAGGAACGTTGGTGGTCAGAGCCTTTTTAGCCCGGAACTCCTGTTCCTGGAACTTGCTAATTTCCCGAAACAGATTTTGCCACTCGATTAAAGCGGACGAATACTGGAAATCAATATCTGAGATCATCATCGACCCACATTCGTCGGTCACCGATCATCTCCCCTTCAAGGGTTGTTGGTTAGAACTCTTACCGTACCCCATAAAGGTAATGAAATCTCTCACAAGAGAATTAACGCCAAACCGGAGGGGACCGCGGTGAACCGCAAACACAGCAAAAGACGCGGGCTGGCGAGATGATGTCCAACCGAATTTGCAAAAAGCCGGAGGACGACACGATTTCACCGTAATCGCCTTACTTGCTGACATATTGCCAACAGATGTCAGAGTGAAACGAAAGCGCGCCACCCCCCGAGAGGATAAAGGGTCGCGGCGCACAATAAAGATCACGTTCCGGCACACCGGCCAAGTGAGAGACGGGATGGCGGCGGCTGAGACGAAGGCCGCAGCCCTTCGGCTCACGTGGGCATTTCCCTTCCAAATCTCCTCCCCGGAATGGAACCCGACAACAAAGAG
Source organism: Anopheles cruzii (assembly GCF_943734635.1). Lineage (NCBI taxonomy): Eukaryota > Metazoa > Arthropoda > Insecta > Diptera > Culicidae > Anopheles > Anopheles cruzii. Next base: position 4,995,181 of record NC_069144.1, read on the forward strand.
CGTCGCGCGCACCGCGATCCGCACACATACCGAGACGAGAGCGCGGCTTGCGAAAGGACAAACTGAGAGGCAGCCCATGAAAGGGATAAAATAATCCTCGGTGTTCGGCGGCTCGGCTTGGCTCGGAATACCGGGAAGGAAAACTAATCTGCAAGCAAACAACAATTGCCACACGAGAAAAGGATCGCACCACACACACACGGGCACACGGGCACACGGAACACGGTCCCCGTGTTCTTCCTGGAGGTGTCCTTTTACGGGTTCAATCACTTTGCGCTTTGCCATTTTCTCTTCATCAGCTAACCAATGTTGTCCCCGTCGTCGTCGTCGTGTGGCGGTCATTCGTGATTTCCGTGAAAAGTACAAAATTCAATTTGCAGTGTGTGTGTGTCCGTGGGAACGCGTGTGTGTGTGTGGTGTCCTTCCTGGTCTTCATCCTTCTCCTTCTGAGAAGGGCGCGTCCCAGCGGCGGCGGCGGCCGGTCCTCTATCGCTTCTCTTATCATTTGCATACACTCCGGACCAATACGGAGACCACCAACAACAACAACAACAACAACAACTGCTGCTGGCTGTTCATTAACGGTCCCTCTCCCTCCTCTCCAAGGTGCCTCAGGACCCTCTGCCTACGTTCCGGGACACCGGACTTAAGGTAAACACAGCGACGCCACCGCAATCGTCGCCGCCGGTCGACCTTTACCTTTTCGGGAACTTTGCAAACAGCGACAATTGCCGAGAGAGAGAGAGAGAGAGACAGCACTGGTCTGCTACTGGAACTCGCCACTGCTGAAGGTCGTTGGGTACGCTGGCCATGGGAAAAAAAAATCAATCCGAAATCTCCAAATCAACCCACAACCAACACAGCGAACCGGGAATGGAAGGGTCCGGGTCCTTCCGTGAATGGGACCCAAAATTTACATAAAAAGGCCACAGGAAGTGTGGCCCCCAAAAGTGCAAAAAGTATATAGGAGCCAGTCCCACACACAGGAAAAGCCTGTGTGGATTGAGACATCACGCACACATCTCGCGCCCTCGGTCGCGTCCTTTATTTCTCTGGGAACGGTCCCGCGGGAGGGAATAATCCCTCGGGGACCGGGTTCGCCGGTCGGAACGTGTCGGAACATGTCTTCGCGGCCCATCTGGCCCTCTACTTTCCGGGTCTCCCGCTTCTTCCTTTTGTAGGTTATTGAGCCATCAGTTTGCTTTTGCCTGCGCAGTGTGCTTATCGCGACAACGGGCACACAGCTGCTGCTTCCTCCTCCGCCCGGGGGCCTCTTTTTCAGCTGCCACCGTCGTCCATCATCGTTCTTCTGTCTGTTCACTCGACCTAATTGAACACTCCATTCTCTCGTTCCCTCTCGAGGAACCGATTTTCGATAGAGGCGCCCTCTTCCTCGCTGACTCACTTGCCCCTTCTTCGGAGCGGATCCTTTGAGCATTAAAGTGTACCGGCAACCCATAAAACGGCAAAAAACCGGGGCGCGATCGAGATTACAGGAGGTTGCAAAAAGCTGTGCAAATTTGTTTCGCGCAAATCTGACTGAAGGTGACCAGCATTGGCCGGACCCCTCTCTTGGACCGTGATAATACGGAGGACAACAACCGCGGACCGTCGTTCTACGCTAGAGATGGCTCCGTCAAAGAATGATGATCGTCGTTCGAAGAGAATCATTGGCGGCGACCCATGATCCCAATAAAAATGATCCTCCCTTTCTGGTGACCTCTGCGTGGGGGCAGCTGATCACGATCACCTCACATAAGCGCTCTTTGAGGGGTGTGTAACCGACCGGTTACCGGTTGGCTGCTTAGTCTATGGTCACGCAGTCAACCCACTTGGAACTTACTTGCTACTGTTGAGTGGTCTATTACACACCCTTTTAAATCGAACTCGTGAACTGCCGCCGATTGTTGATCCAGCGAAGCAAACGCACGACACCGGAACCCACACCACGGGGACCGGTGGGGCGAAAGCCTGACGCCTGTATGACGACTTACGTCAGAGACAGGGCGGCGAACCCGTTGAAGCGTGTGGGGTTTAAGACAAATGTCAAAACAGCCCACCAAGCCTAATGGACTTTCAAAAACTAACAACACGAACCAATTATATCGCGATCGTCCCCGTCTCTCTCTCTGTTCGATTCGCTTTCTGTCTCAGAATAGTAATGATCGAAAGCGAACGCCAACAACGCCAGACGATCGTACAGCACCGAAGAAGAAGGACTAGAATTAATCGGTAGCCATTTCTCGTTGTCTAATTGCGTCACCCCAAATTAAACCGATGACCCTCCGCGCCACGTGTCCAGTATCTTAAATACCCAACAACGAGGTTGATGATTTGAAACCCGTCGCCCCCCTATTTAGAGCCTTTTATTAACCCATCGCTTTTCGACCGAGATCGATGCAATCGGTCCCACGCGTTGGAAGGCGGGATGACCTTCGCCGGCACCGGTTCGTTCGCGGAACCGGGTATTGTTGTTGTTCTGCCCATCTCTTCAAATAACGCGGCCCGGAGAACCACATTCGCCGGAAACCGAGGGGTTCAATCGCTCGATAACGGGTTTCTGCGAAACGAACGATGGCGGCGCCCGGCCCAGAAGAGATATCGACGCAAATCAAAGCGTGGCGAGGATGATTTGATAAACCACACCCAGAGTTCCGAAGAATCTTGACCGCACACACACGTCATCAGAGAGGGAGAGGAGTGGCTTCTTACTAAGAAATTAACCACAGAACACAGATTCACCGGAAAATCGGGGGAAGCGCACTTTGATCGGCGTTCCAGGACGCGTAAACTTGCTTGAAGACGCTGATCCCCTCGCCCTGATGGATGTTAATTGCAAAACTTATCCGTAGCGAAACCGGAAAGCCACCGCCGCGGTATTGTGGGTTGAGGACGAAAACTAAAGCCCCATAGGCGACGACGAAGAAGGATAATCTAGTTCCACAATCGACCACAGATACGAAGTTCTAGAGGCCCGCGTAAGCGATTCCACGAAACCGTAATGTAACCTTCGTGGTCCCCACCCGGAATTCCGGGAACAGATTACGAACAGAATCCTCCTAGACTTTATCGAATTAGCATCCATTCTTCACACGCGGGCAATAGATAAGTTGGGACCCGATGACGTTGCCAGATAGGGAGGGACCCACACCCGGTCGGTGATTCATCAGAACGTGCGTGAAGAAAGGTGTGTGAGTCACACTTCGTTTGCCGGGATTCGACATAAAAAAGCAGTGCAGCGCCGTGGAATATCGTACGCTAGACGCCGCTTCGGGGAGGAGCATGCTCGTGAATCACTCAGAACAATATTAGCTCCCACCCGGGGGTTGCCCACCGTGTGTGACGATCAAGATGTGGCGGGTATTCCGAAGAAAGTCAGCTGATCCCTCTTGGGAATGCAATCCTGGGAACCACGGTTTTCGTTCCACGGTAATTAACACAATGATCCTCGGTGCTAATTGATGAGCACCAGCGTCTCCCAGGGACGGATCATCCCTCGGACTACCAAGAAGACAATGAGTGAGGGCCAGGCAATGCATCACCATTAATAGAACCCTCTTCGAAGTCATGTGAACTGCAGATAACGCATGCTAAACTGGATAGAATTGACCCCAAAGACCCCTAAGTCTACTGATAACTTCATAACCACCAATTCCGTTAATTGCAATTGATCCTTCTGCTGGTGGTGGCATTAGGAAGACAACGATCTCGAGCCTTGAGATGCCCCCATCATAAGGGAGACCCACATCGAGAATGAGGTCAAGTGTCACGCCGACCGGCCGACGTAGGGTTCTTGTTCAGTAGACTAACCTGCCGGGCGCTGAAACAGTGGACAAAGCATGTCCAGAAACGTGGTATGGCTCATTCCTTCGGTTGCATTCGCCCTTTGGCACGGGGAATCCACTTTCTCTATCACAAATTATCTCAAAATGGTTCACGACCGTTCACGCTTGATGTCCGCACTCCACACTTATCAGAAGCACACACAACTGTCACCGTGGGCCGCCGACCAAGAACTGCATTAATTTGGCGAACAATCTTTACTGATACTGCCCAGAGCGTCGTTCGCGACCAAAGGCCGGGGCACAATGATGGTTGACGTTTCGGTGGCCGACCAGCGAATGCGGCGCGCGATGATCATCGCGCTCCCGGACCGCGCCGCGCCGTGGGTGATGCACACACATGATAGACAATAATCGCGGTTCTCTCTTGCTCGCTCGCTCTCCTCACGATCAGAAAAGGGAGAGAGGATCAGGCCAGGACTGAACACGCGAAAACCGATGGTGCGTCGTCTTCTCGGGGGGCCACAGGGGCCGTAAAAACGGAGTCGTAAAACCGTAAACGCGTTCGAAACGCTGGCCTGTGGCTGTGGCTGGACCCAACGCAGGGGGCCGTCAGAGGAACCAGAGGAGAGCTGTTCCGGGGGGTCACGGCGGCGTGGTGTGCTCGACTGACTGACTTACGGCGCTGACTAAGAGTCTCCCAATGCGACGACCACTTGGTCGTCTATCAGCGCGGACAGACGGACGGGGACACGCCAGAGTCCGGGAGAGGGTTGCATACGCAAGGGCCTCCGGGTTGCATCATCCACCAACAGCAGCCAGCACGCAGAATTAAGAGAGAACGTCATGTCACGACGAAACATGAACGATCCTGTCCCGATCCGAACTGCGTTTCTAATCCGCGCATTGGTCTGTAATCAACCGATGGGATGCGCGGAGAAGAAGACGATGGGGGGTCAATTCTGGGCGAACTGCGCATTTTCACGCACATCGGATCCCCTTTCAAAGCGGACGGGACTGGGACCGTCGATAAAGATTTTTATTATTTTTCCTGACTATAGAGCTTAAATATTCTGGAAGGATCAAGATCAATCGTAGAAGTTCTAATAAGCAAATTAAGGACATTCTGGTTGATGATGACTTAATGACGATCATGACCGGTTATTAACCGTTAAACTTAAGGCTCGGCGGCGACTCCAAACAATCGAATCGCTTATTCCTTCATTTTGTTGCATCATTCTATCTTTTTTCAGCGCGTGAAACATGATTTTGTTTACCGCGGATAAGGTTCGGACTGCGATCATGCGGCTCTCGATTCCCCCGCTCAGATAAACCTCATCCCCTCACGGGTCAATTCCGCGGACGAACTGGAGCGCGGCCATTGCTTGACTGCTTGGAGGCCCACTTCCTGCGAGTTGTTTGTTTTTATTTTTGCGCTCCATCTGTTTTGTTTGTTATGTTTTGCAACTGTGTTGCACATCGTGCGCGACCGCTCGCGTAGGTCAAGGAAAGGGCACCGGAAGTCCCCCGCGCACTCCCCTTCGTGGCCGCGAGGGTTTGGTGTGCAAATCTTACGTCAGGTTTCGTCGGGACGGAAGATGGGAGGGATCGGATGACATCATTCGCTGCAGAGAACTGCAGAGAACTGCAGAGGCTAATCTGTCTTCTGCCTTCTCGAGGGGTCGAGAGAGAGACGTACATCATCTGGGAGCATCGGCTTGCATCATAGGCTCCACAGAACCCGAAAGAAGAAGGTTCTGGAGCAAATCCGCGCAGTGGAAAATTTCAATCGCACAATGCACGCGCCTTTCTAAAGCTGATAACACGGGACGCGGGGATGCCAAAAAGCATAATATGAAGCCTTGATAAGTCCCCGGAGCCCTCTCTCCCCGGAGGAGGCCTGAGTGAAGTGCGAAAGTGACGGATTGTAAACAGCAACGTGGCGCATATAGAACTCCGGCTCTCCACGACACCCGGCGGCGCACATGTTCGGACACGTTGTGATAGGCTTCGGATTAGAAGTGGAACAGGATCGGACTGGTTGGACGGACAGATGTGTTCCACCCGGAATGGTGGGTAACGGATGGTAAAAAATTGCAGAAATGATTAGAAACGCCCCCCAAAAATGAATTTCTCCAAAAAAGCATCATTTCAAACCCCTAATAAATCGCTGAGGGTCATAGGCCCCGACGAAGCAGTTCGAGGCGAAATGGAGACATTCCTTTATCAACACACTTCCTGTTGACTCACCGCACTCTTAACAAAGTGTGTAAATAGTTTAAAAAATCGACTGGCAGTCGGTTTAGGGAAGACGAAAGGGCAAACACACCGAGACGCTCTATCGCCCGAGGCGCTCTTGATTCACAACTTCTTATCATGCACGCCGCACGGGAACTTATCAACCCTCCTAGCTGGGGACTCCCTCCTCCTGGGGTCCGCCACATTATCGCGCGTCCAGGGTAAACATCGTGGCCCTTCTTTCTCCTGCTCGCTGCTGCCGCTGGACCCGGAGCAGGAAGATTTTCATTCATAAAAGCATTCAATGGGACTTTCCTCGAGTCGCGCCGCTCGTGACTCGAGGAAAGTCGCGTGAAACGTGCCCACACACACACGCACACACGCGGTGTGGTGAGAAGAAAGTGAAATCCGGGCCCGGAAGGGACTTTCTTTGATTCAATGAACCGTATGATTGGCCAAGATCGTCGGGATCGGGCCAAGATAAATTAGAAGCGGAGGGAACATCCTCTCGTTGAAGGCACTGTGTCTCTTTTGAGAAAGCGATTGAGCGGCGATTCTTGATTGTTGATGGTGGCCACCGTTTACGCGATCCCCCCCTCACCGCGCTCAATTATTGTATTGAACGATTTAATTCAATCAACCGGCCGGAGAAGGAAGCGAGTTCCAAGTCCAAGCCGTCCAAGCGACACTACTAGAGAGATTGGGCACGGTTCGTTACGATAATAGGATAAGAACCGGCTGCTGCCGGCGATTCCGCCGTGGTTCCCATCGGTTTGTGGCCGGCAGAGGCAACCACCACGAGAGCGCCTTCAAGGAAACCCAATCAAAGCGCCGAGAGAGCTAAGGTCTGCGTGATGCGCGGGTTAAAGATTGAGAAATTGATAGCAACGTCTCCGCGAATCGTCCGGTTCGAGGTTCGGAACGGTTCCTCTACCAACTCAGAACCTCGAAGGTCCTCCCCGGGCGTTCTGTTTCTACGAAATTTATAAATCGCCAAAGATCGGCAAGGCAAGAAATTCGTAACCTCTGCCGCGTCGTGCACTGTTGCGCCCTTACGGAAAATCCGACCGAGACTGACTCGAAATGCATTCCTGGTACACCCCAACGGTCTGGCAGGCCCCAACTCACACACACAGGCGTTTCGGATTGAAAATGGGTTAGAAGGAGCACAAACAAACCGCGCGCGCCGGCGGCCAATCTCGGCGATGAGTAGGACTTGAAAAATGCTGTCCACCCCGTGTGTCGTGGGGGAACCAGGTGTCAGCTTAGCAGGCACACTACCCACGGCGGTGGGCCACCTGATACCCACGCCGGTACACCACGAGCAACATGAGAAAACACATTGCACCGTTAGGGTGTACGACGACGACGACGACGACGACGGAACAACCGTTAGCCCCGGGTCCTGCTCCCCGTTTCGCTAGTTCGTTGGCGCGCACCGATAACGCAACACTTTCTCGGAATGGGTTCACATTGCACGCTCCGGTTCGGGACGGGTTCCGGGGAAGACACCGCACCGCATCGCGTATCACAGAAGCGTCGCGCCGTTGTACAACGGTCCCCCCCCTGGGGGTTCATCTTCCAGGAATCACCTCGCATCGCCTACGTGCCTTAAGACAGGTCCTGAGCGGAGTGGAGAGAAAGTTTCTGGCCCACTACTAGCACCGCCAGCCAAGTCAGGAGTCGCTTTGTCTTGTGGTGCGCAAAAATCCAGCTCCAAAACCATGTAAAACAGATCACGCGCCGTGTCGTGTAACGACTTGGACGACAAGAATGCCACCCGATGAAATCCCTGGAATGTGGTCCTCACTCTCACTATGTGTGGGTAAGGATTTCGCCGTATGACGAGGTTGAGTGGCCAGATTGAGCGAAAAAACCCACCTACCCAAAGTATGACGCTCCTGTGTATTGGGCCGATTCATCTATTCCGCTTATCTTTAAAGGTAACGCAAGAATTCGTACTAACGTTGAGCGCGTCAGTGGCTACGCATTTACTTCCGGTCCGGGTCCACGTTCCGAGAACTCCCCGGTAGTTATTTGCGCGCAGCGATATCGCCAAGTAGTTCAGTAAACGTCAAAAACAAACATCTTACATTGGGCGGTGGGTGATAACAACTACACAACGACGCCGTCGCTGCCATTCCGATGAAACGTTAATATCCTGACACATCAAAAGGGCCACGCGATAACAGTTCCCCACCGCGCTTCGGCGAACCGCGCGCTTCGTGGAATTTGTGTTCTTTGCTGCCGGCGAGATGGAAGGTAAGCGCAGCGCGCCTACACCTTCTTGATCTTGGCCGGGGCCGGGGCGGTACACACCAGAACCGGATCACCTATGTTCGTTCCCACGGACAGAGCGATCGAGCGAGTGAGCCAAGTGGTGCAAAACGTGGTGAGAGGAACAAAGAACTGCATCCTGTTTCTGAGACGTGCGGCGGTCTCTTAACAGATTTCGTTCCAGGGAATCCAGGCTGAGGAAGCAGGGCGAGAGCGAATGGTAAAAACCCGGGTGAAGGTTTCTTGAGGTAGTCTCGCCTGGCAGACCGCCGGGCGGGGAACAAAAACAGACGCTCCTTCTCGTAGCTAATGCTGTTCCTCGCGCTCGTTGCTGCTCCTAATTGAATTCCTTTCGGTACGCTGATCAAAGAGTGACACACCGTCCCGTGAGCTCTGGTCGGAGCAAACAGGAAGAGGGTTTTATAATATGCACAGAGCGGCGGCGGCCCCGGTCGTGTCCTTTCGGGGTGCATTACACCCCTACCGGTACGGATTGGTACGCTTTTGAATTATTTATCGAACCCCGCACAAAGAGAGTGTGTGAGATGATGAAAGCGAATGGCAGAGCGTAGTGCGCGACAAAGAACGGAAGGTGACGCATCCTTTCGGAGGACTGGGCAGCCGTCATAAACACACGGATCCCTCATCCCGGACTCACCGGTGGCGACGTCTGAACGCCCGCGCGCACTGCGGCTGATTTTAATGCTTCGCGAAACGGTCATAAATCGGATGTTGGCCATTAAAAACGCAAAACGCACAGAACACAACGCAGCACCAGAGCAGAGACTGCGCGCACGTTCGCCACGATTTTACGAGTTCACATGAAATGCTCACAACGCAGCTCCGGGGCTCTGTAACACACCAAGAGGAGGCCGTAAAAAGATTATGATTGACTTTAACGGTTCACCCTTTCGGCATGTCTGGTCCAGCCCCGATACGCTGAAAAGACTTGCACCGCACCGAAGGCTAATGACAGGCGGAATTCCGTGACGACGACGAAAAAAATAAGGGTGGCAATGAATAATTTACGACGATTCCGTGGCATTGCACTGCAGCAGCAGCAGCACAGGGTTGGCCGTTGGAGAGCATATCCTTGACCGGAGCAGCGCCCAGAAATGGTGGCCGGCCGTGTAGGGCAGAAATGGCGGCAATCTCACTGGAACCCCGCCGTGTGACCATCATAACCATAACACACCATAACCGGGCAAGAGGAGCACGGTAAAACGTGTCCCGTAAATGGCCAGTCCGGAGAGGGCCTAGGAACTAGTCACACGGGGCCAGGCTCCGGCGACCAGAATCCGGGGTCTCCGCTTGGTGATAGAGGTAATCACACTTGGCACATCACACTCCTAACTCCGTTCCCTAACAGATGCCGTTGTCGAATGTGCGAGTGGAAAAAGCATTAATAATGGCACAGTTGATTCACAGTAATTGTCTAATGATACATTTAAACAATTGTCGAATCTAATAAGTTGCCTAACAATAAGTCTAATGTCAAGCATAATTTGCGTGCGGCGTCCTTGAGCCACAGCAACCGCAAAAGCATTAGTTGCAAAACTATAATTTAAAACATGGTGATGGATGTCGATCAAAATCATCATCATTATCATAAATTGTATGTCTGTTTGAGTTTGAGTGTGCAATCCATTATTTATCGGTAGTGATCGATATCTCGTAAAGTACCGATCATACAGCTTCTAGTTGATGCTCGTTTTCAAACTGACATTTCACACTTAAAGCAATTTCGGTTTTCTTTTGTTTCACTGTTCATTGTTTTTTGTTTGCTCCATTCGTTTGATCACCAAGCCGAATCACCAAGTCGCCGAAATTGTAAATGGTGTTTATGGTGTCGATACTGTAACGGCTGGTTACGAGAAATTTTGGGTTTGCCGATTCGGTTCAGTTATTTTTTATGTAAAAGATGTACCTTACACAAGCAGACCCGCCGTCGAAAATGTCGATAAAATCACAGAAATGATCAATATTGATCGGCATGTAAGTAATCATAAATCCGCCCAGGAGCTCAAAGATCAACCAACAAACAGTTTGAAACCATTTGGAAGAGGCTAGTTTCACAAAGAAGCTCGATGTTGGATGATAAGAAATTGGACTCGGAAAGATTAGAAAGAGAAGTTTGTGAAAATGGACTGCGTGTTTCGCTAATAACTACCAATACTGCTATAAGAGAGGCACTATGAAGCTACCTTTAAAATGGCAGCAAATTATACAACAAAACGGGTTTGACAACAACAACAATATTTGACGCAAATTGGACCATCGGAAATATCTTAAAAATTTTGTTGAAATTCACCCAAAAATAACGGATTTCTTGTTCCCCAACTTTATGTTCGAAATGTGTTGACATTTCTCATCTTCGTCAAACACGAAGTAACGGCCTACTGCGAACGAGCTTCGGTAGGAATAGATACGTCATCGACAGGCGCAGGGTTATGGGATGCCCTAAGCCTGCTCTAAGCCTACCCTAAGCCCACCCTAAGCCCACCCTGAGCCTACTACGGCTTTCGATCCATTGTGGTTCGTGTCAAACTTTGGATATTGGCAAAATATTGAGGACCTTTTCCAATATGCCAATATTTTTTCCCAATTAATAAATCAATAAATCAATTCTCCCACATTTTTACACTCGAGCCGTAAAAGCCCTCGAGCACGGGAAGGATAACCCGGTTTGGCTTTTACTATTTCATTCATAGAGGTGCATGCCCACGCTCTCAAAAGGCTAGACATTGCCGCGCAAACTTACGACAGCACATTAAATAACTCTACCCACGAACCCCATCCTGACTTACCTGCAGGGGGAGCTGCACTTGCACCTGCAGTGGCCACATCCACCGCAATCACCTCCGCCGTCGCCGCCGCCGGCTGGTTGGAGGTGTTGAGAATTTTCTCCTCCACCTCGCCGACGTTGCCGTTGTAGATGCGCTCGGTGGTGCTGGCGGAAGCCGACGTGGCCAGGTTGTTTCCGGTCCCGGTGACCCCGGTCTGTCCCGAAACGGAGGCCGCTAGGGCCATGGCACAGCACGTCGGACACTCACCGGCACTGTACGGATGCTCCGCCACACTACTGCTGCTGCTGCTGCTGCTGCTGCTGCTGGACGCTGCTACTGCTGGTCCGTCGCCGTGGTTGTTGTTGCCGTACCGCGACAGCCCTTCGAGCTTGTCCTTCCCGTCGATATCGAGAAGGGTCGCAGGGGCGGCCGTAACAGGCTGGGCAACCTGGGGCAGATTGACGCTGTCGGCGGTGGTCGTCGGAGTCCACTGGTGGCGCAGGACGTGATCCGCGCTGATGGCGTCCCGATCCTCGTGATGAAGGTGGTGCAAATGATGCAGGTGATGCAGATGGTGCATCAAGTGGTGATGGTGGTGATGATGGTGATGATGGTGGTGATGATGGTGCAGATGCGGTTGAAACAAGAGGTTGTACCGCGAAGGCGATCCTCCACCAGCGGTCGCCGCATTGGAAGACCAAACCGCCAACGCTGTGGCTGTCGCGATCGTTGTCGGAGGTGCTGTTGTCACCGAACCAGGGGTGGCAGTAAGCCCCCCGGACAGCTCGTTGTTGTTGTTGAGCCGGTTGTCGATCGCGCTGGTGCTGGTGCCGCCGAGGGCCATCGGTAGGGCGTTGCAATTGCAGCTACACTTGACGGTCGGTGTTGGGCCCGACGTCACCGTCGGCCGTGTTACGGCACTCGTCGTCGTCGTCGCTGTGATCGGCGCGACGGCAGCGGCCACCAGACCACAATTGCTTCCCTCGAAGCAACCGCACCGCGGACCCGCCATGGTCGTCAGTAGCTCACCGACCGGTGTGGGGGTCGTGGCGATCGCCACGGGCAGTGGCGGTGTCGGCGATGACCGTGCCACCTCTTCCTCCGCCGGCGGTGCCACCACCTCCAGCAGTGCTTCACCTCCGGTCCGACTGTCGCCGGCCGTCATTTCGTCGTCTGCTGCATTCGTTTCCATTTTCAGCATGCAAATCGTAATGGTAACGGAACTTGTTGCACTTTCGTCGTCGTCGTCGCCGTTGTCGGCGGCCTCTAGGCCCACGCCTCGGCCGTTGTTACGCTTGGTCACGTCGTCCAGCAGTGAGCGATGCTGCTCATCGGCTGCTACCTCCGCCCAGATGGCGCTCGTCGTACCGTCGTCCGTGGGCAGATCGTTCAGATAGCTCAGCGTCGACGTGGACGGGCGATTACGTTTCGATTTCGATTTCCCTTTCGCTTTCCTTTGCTTCGCTGGCTTAGGCTGCTTCGGGGCTTTCCGCGGCGGTTGCTCACTACTGCACTGATCCTGCTGCTGCTGATGGTGATCGTGATGGCTATGTTTGCCCCCCATGAGTGTGTGGTGTATTGGGATTTATGTCCGCTCGGATCGTCGGCCTAAGACTGACGACTTTCACGACGCACTTGCGACGTTTCGCGACGCATTTGACGAACGCGCGGATGACACGAACTCGTCGTCGTCGTCGTCGGTCGTCGTCTGGCGTTTCCGAAGGTAGGCACCGTACGCAAGCGCGCAACCGTGTTTCGATTAATTTCTTGTTGCGCCAAACTGCTGTCCTCGGCGCGTCGCGACACTCTTCCCCTCGTCTGCTACTTTTATGGCGCCTTCGGCCGCTGCTGGTTTCCTGGAAGAGATTAACCTTTATTAGATTTCCATCGAAAAAATAAACGGCGAACATGGAGCACGTGCCGCGGCGGGCACGGCGGAGATCGGATCGCTTCGCGAACGACATTTTAGTGTGATAAAACAACAGTATGCGCAGTGCGGCGGACGAGCGGACGTAGCACGGAACGGAACATTTCCTAATGATTGTCATTTTACCCAAATGGCCACCGAATTCACGCGAAAGAAATTCAATCAACCACCGCCGAGAGAGATAGAAAGAGAGTTCCAGGAAACCATCATCATTCGAGAGGCAAATTCGGGTGACCTTTTTGTGTGATGCTTCCCAGCGAAGGGACTTCAAATGCCGCAAGTTCCTCGAAGTTCCAATAGCCCCACACGTGTATTTCCAAATAATGCACCAACGCATTTGATGATTACCTTCCCACTCACACGGGGTGTTATCTGCAGAGACCGATACCTGATGGCGCCCGCCGGGCAGTTCTATCCACCCCAAGGCACCACCACGTGTGTGGTTACCTAACCGCACGGTTACGTATTGCGCCGCCACGCCACAACCGATGACCTCCACCTCGTTTTTGGCGTCTTATCGACCGCGCACCTTGAGACCGCCGGTCTGGACGCATCTCTTTAGAGCGTAGAGACAGAACACCCTGGCACACGACCCTGAACATCTCGGGGAATATGGATGAAATATGAACCAACAGACGGTTGGCTGGCTGGCCGACCGAAATAAGTAACCTAATTCTTTGGCCCCGAAAAATCCGGCGGGACACAGTCTGATTTCCGGACTGCTACATAATTCAACACACGACCAGAAGCTCTAGACTCTATGATTTGTAATGTAGAATAGGCGAGAGACTCTGGAGAGGTGCGCCCAAGGTTTACACCACCACCACCAGAGGGCGCACCAGCCGGCGTATAACCTACTTTCGGCCCCTCCCGACGCTCCAAACAACCCGAGAAACGGCGCGTGCGTGCGGTGTGACCTAGCACAATTTCACCAGAACGCAGAAGCAGTCGCGGCGAGGTGGCAAACAAACACGATCATTATGTGAACACACGGGGGCCAGACCGCCGCGGCCAGGGTTTTCTTCCGACGAAACGACACACTCACGTGACCTGGCTCCGACATCACGTCCGACGAAGGCCCGTGATGATGCTGAGACGAGTCGGAGGAAGGCCCTGAAAATGGCTAATTTCGCGAACGACCGGAACCGACGACCATCGTCGGCCACGTCGTCGGAACGGGGTCAAGGGGGCCTCGTGTTCTCATTTCGCCTTCACAACACTCAGGACGGGTCGGGTTGACGTGGTCATCGAATTGATCGATCGAAAGCTGGACCGCCGCCACCGCTTTATCGGAAAGTCTGCCTGCATTTCCGGTCGCAGCAAGTCCTGTCCGTTGGCGCAGTGTGACTAATGGTCGCAAACGGGGAATCCGCGAATGACTTGTCCGCAAAGTTTCGGGAACACCACACACCGTCGTGATGGCTCGATGGCGTGGCTCGTCCAAAGTAGGAATTCCCATTAAGTGCGCTGCTGTTGCCCCCCATTTCCCGGAGAATCGAATCGGTAATTGATTGATTCTGGGAAAGCGCGCGCGCGTCCCAAATGCACACACCACCCACCGATTCGCTGAATTTCCACTGAATTCTGGCCATTAACCTTGCGCCCGGAACCACCTTTCGCGATGATTTCGGTTCGGAAAGTGACACGTGACCTGTGTCTAATCACGGGTCCGCTACGGACGATTAAACATAGCGACCGACCACGCATCGATTGACTTCTAGCATGACTCCCGAGGGGGGCTAGAAATCGGGGGAATACAAATTACGCCACACGCCATTCCAATTTGCCAATCAAGCGTACGACCTGCAGCGGTTCTTAAGCGAGGCCTTTCGATATCGTTAAGCCCAATTGAGGACATATTTTGGGGCTATAATTAGAAATTGGGCCAACCAGATTGGGCAGGCAAGGAACCATTTGGAGCGAAGTAAACCATAAAACAAACTTCATTAGCATAGTTCCAATCCGTAAGTCGTCGAAAAATGGAGCTCTTTCTCTCCGCTGCCCTGATTTTGACCCACCACCAGAGTGTGATCGGATAAATTATAGCGAAACACGCTCATTCCCAGAACACTCTGCGCTCATCATCATCCGTCCGTATTTACGCATCGGTAATTAATCCGAGAAGAGCATTTTAATTTAAATTGCTTTCCACACAGAGGCGGGCGCGAGTTCAACGAACCGGAACTTGAAATGCTACTGTTTGTGGCACACACATTCACAATTGGCGCTGATACGAAATTGGTCCATCGCTGGGATGGGGCAACTTCCGGGAAAGCCTTTCCACGGCCGAAATGAAAGCCTCTTCCGAAGCTTTACATTTTCGATCGAGATTTTCCGAGTCAACATTCTCTTGGCCGGTGACTCTGCACACGCCTTCCGCGAACCGTTACTTCGGAAAACATCCATTTTCCCCCGTTTGCGTCGCCAAAAATTGTAGATGGCAAATTTTTATATGCAAATTTTGCATTTGGTCCGCGCGGCGAAGTCGGAACAACGTCGGGAAAAAAAGTGTGAAACTCCCGCGCTCGTGCGTTCGTCTCACGCGTCAATGGCTGGCGCGATCGGAACACGGAAGGAAGGTTCTCTCTCTCCTACAATGCTGCGCGTTCCAGCTGGCATCATAAAAGGCGGAATTGCGTCAGCAGCTTTTTGGGGTGGTGAAAACAACAACAACACCACCGGCCATGAACAACAAATATCCACCAGAAGGCAGCGGCTGCTGGACTGCCCTGGACATGATGTGACGCATCTTTGCGAAGTGGCGGTTCGAGGAATTTACCGTGCGCGTGAAATTTCTTATCTAACAGCGTCGTCGTCGTCGTCGTGATAATAGTAAGAAGGGGAAAAACCGAAACGAAACGATCATCCAACTAACGGTTGTGCTGTGAAAACAATGCCAATGGAACGGAATGTGTAGGTCCCAGTGGGGGGTAAGTCTCAACTGGACACAAACAACAACCGCGTATGCCGGAAGTGCGTAGGAAAAGATAAGCCAATTCAGGGGCAAACGGTGAGAGGATCTAAGTAGATGGTTTGATTTAAAGTTGTGTCATTTATTGGAACATTTTAAAAATTCCAAACATTACAAGTCTGTTCAATAAGTTTGTAGCCTCAATAAGAAAAACCCAATTTTCTGGTTTGAAATACACTCTATTATTCAGTACACTTTATTATTCAGCCTTGTACTGAATCTCTTTCAGTTATTCGACGATTTTCCAATACGGTATCCTGTATTTTTTACGATTTAAGTGTTCTGTCTTTTGTCCTTATATAATTTCAAGATTCGTTCATACATTTTCATTTGCTTCCATTTGATACTAAATGGCCTGTTAAAAAATTGTTCAGTGGTCGATTGAAATGAAACTTCACATACGTTCATATGAAGAGTGTACCAATATGACAAACAAAATTGACCTCGTAGCAGCGCCCTCTATTCGGCTACGGTGGAATTCCCGAGGCTACGAACTTATTGAACAGTCCAGTACATGGTAAGATTTACTCTCTTTAATTACTTTCATTATTTACTGTTTCAAGAAACAGATTAAGGTAGACAACCGAACAAAATACGATCGAAAGGTAAGAAACCGATTCAACGAATTCGGATGAGATAGATTTGCTGTGACCCGCCTATCCCCTCTTTATGCTATTCTAAGCCCCCGTGTGTCCTAACACCCCGCGCGAGCCGAGCGACCCACACACAAACAACAAACGAGATTTATGACCGCTTTCAAAATAGAATATGGCGGGGCCAAAAATAACCCACACACCTTGAATCGGGGAAATCCGAAGCAGGTAAAACAAAACCGGCCGGTCATCGTCATCGGAAGGAATGTTTGACCGGGCGAATTTAGCCAGAACGGAGCATTGCGTAGAGACGAGCCGCGCAGAACATTGGGGAACTAGCGCAGAGCGCGCCTTAACCGAAAATTGATTACTAAACATTAGGACTCGCGGCACACTGATTAGCCCCCGGCCTCGGATACCTTGGAATGCGCTCGTCAATGCGTCATCGGTCAACGGCGCGCCATCTGGGACACGTGCGCACGTCAAATCGCGATTGGCGATCAAATCGCGATCGAAAGTTCAAGCATACCGAGCGAGAGAGAGAGATGGTTTTCCGGGAATCGCGGGAAGAAAAAAGGCAACAAACTTAAACAAACAAACACACACACACACACACACACACGATAAGACCGCGATTCACGTCGCGTGGTGGTCTCGCGTCTCGCGTGCTGCGTGTACTGCGCACGGTCGCCGCGCGCGAATGACGCGAGCGCAAATTCTTGGAATAGTTTGAAAGTTTTGCGCAATTTTCGGGGCTGGCTACTCCCTCCGGTGGTGGTGGTGGTGGTGGCCCCAAAAAACAGGTTCACCGGACCGACCGACCGCGGCTGACCTGCAGCTGCGGCGGAGAGCGATAAAATTCTGAGAAATGTGTTTTCGCGTTCGCCTTCTCCCCCGGCGCGCGTATTATGAGTGGGATTTTCGGAACGTTCACTGTGTTTTTTTCCCCCGTTCCTGTTCCGTTCCGAGGTCGCGGCGCGCGGACCTCCACGCTGCGTGGCCGCGTGTTTATTTTGCTTTATTATTTCGCGCACACAGAGAGCGGCAGAATTTCCAGGGAACATAATTTCAGTAATCCCACACACAGTGCGCGGGCCGACGGGTCCCACGTCCCACGGGAGAGAGGGCCGATTTTGTAAATCGCGGTACTCCATCTTCGTCACACACACACTCTCAATTCAATGCTGAATGGTCGATGTGTGTATTCCAAGAAGCTGGTGCATTCCAGGAAGCAAATGCGTGTCGCCACGCGCCACAATGGAATGGCGCTGCTGCTGATGACGGGGGATGCTGATGATGATTGTGCGTCAGAAGCATCTTTGTTTGGGGCCTGAGACCAACGTAAAAACACTCACCAGCAGCGCCAGTTACGTTTATGGTAATCATTCCTAAGTCCGGGCAGCTTATTTTGTTAAAAAGTAATAACAAGGATGTAAGCAACATAGAGACCATCTCAATCGGTGTCTTGTGGCCGCCGTAATTTTGCGGACCTTCATACTGGGGTGTTCAATAAGTTCGTATGGTCGGTAACACGGGGCGCCGCTACGAGCCTGGTCTTTTTATCTCTCCTGATAATGAGAGATGAATCATACCAAACATTCATTAATAACTAATTTACGATTTCCATCGGTTAGCTTGCGATATCTAGAGGGTTCTGCGATAATACATGCTCAAAAACAGTAAGATGTCTTGTGAATTCTTCGCCGTGCTATTCTCAGCCCTAGTTTTGCAATTTTACATATTAAAACATGTAAAATATCACGTTACTATTGCTCATAAATTTAAATAATGTACTCTAGTTGCTTTACTACCGAGCAAAACGAAGGAAATTGGAGTGAAAAACTGAAAACTTCAAGTTTCCAACATAAACTAAACTTGTTTTCGCCGTGCTCAAATTGAACTATGGCCACAAATGGCCGCACCAGTTTACTAGATTACATCAGATTTGGCTCTTAGAACCTCAAACTAACATTCAACATCTCAAAAGAGCCATTCAAAACAAAGATGTACTCATATTTTCACATATTACTCAAATGTTCATGAGCTAAGGTTCTTTTCGTCATCCAATGTATAAACGAATGTTGAAAGTGTATAAGAACTCTTCGCCTTCAATTAGACGTTTAAAAGAAGGGTATCTGAGTTTAAACGCAGTCGTAGTAGCCTTCAAGACGATCATCGTCAAAGACGTCCAACAACAGACATAACACCTGAAATCGTAGAAAAAAATACAGGATATCGTATTGGAAAATCATCGACTGACTGCAAGAGATTTAGTATAAGGTTGAATTATAAAGTGTGCTGAAGTGTCCAAACCATAAAACTGGGTTTCTCTTACCGAGGCTACGGACTTATTGAACAACCTCTAGTAGAGCCTGATGCTGACAGCCATCGGTAGGTATCTCGCCTGCGGACTGCTATGTGGAGCTGCGCTGAATATAGCCCGGGGTCGTTGATGAATGAAATTGAAATGGAAGCTCCTCCGGGTACAAAGGCCCCAGGCGGGTTCGATCCCAATTAGCCCCCAACGTGGTCCCTTCCTTCTTCCGTTGTTGACGTTGAGAGAAACCACAAAAATCCAAAATCAGCACTCGGAACCACGCTCATGGGGGAAAGCCCATCGGGAGTCGTCAATGGTAAACACTGAGTCCCCCCACACACACACGTACACGCGCAAACACAATTTGAAGAGCCCTGATTTCATTCGGGGAGGCTTCAGTGGGTTCCACGAAAAGGATTGCCAGCCTACCTCGGCTGGCGGCAGCTGCCCAGCCCAGAGAGGCGACGGCATGGTTACGAGGAGCTGTGGTTAAGCAAATTTCCTACGAAAAGTACGTGACCCAACCACCAATTATGGGCACAGAGAGAGAAAGAGAGGGCAGCCATATCAGCAGATAATGCGCCGTGCGTCGTGCAGGACAAACCGCACCACTCTAAAAATTCTACGAAACTCTAATTGCATGCAAACCGTGCTGCAGATAGGCGCTATCGTAACGGATGAGAAGCCGCCAACAACAACCACATCAACCCTGCCATCGCCAGAGGTGAAGAAGATCCGCAACCGACGAATCCTCCCCACAACGGACTCAATCGCAAAACGGATTCCCCCGAACGATGATAGGGCTCTCCCCAACCGGAACACGCTGTGTGCAATCGCGGAATGATTAGGAAAGCGGTGTGCCGGGGCGTTGCGTGTAATTCCCAGAAATAAGCCAGGCCAGTGACGGGGCCACACATAACTCGAGAACAGATATCGCGTCGTGCCGTGCTCTAAACGTAGGCCCCACACATATTCCAATAATTCGCTTTCTGACAGCAACGACCCTCCTGCTGCTGCTGCTGTAAGTGATTTGGAATTTTAGGAATTCAGGGTCTCACAGAAAGCACACTGGGACAGGCTTCCCGGGAAATCGGAAGGCTGACTGGCTGTGTGTGATTAAGCCCTTCGGTGGAAAGCCAGTGCCGGGCCAGCACGCAATTCAAATCCAGAGGAAGCGCCGAGACGCACGTGTGGATCGTACCTCCGTTTTCCCGGAACGAGAAACCATGAGGCGGTTCCCGGTTTGACTTGACCTAACCGCCTAACCCAACTCCCTCTGTTGGCTGAGGGGTTTTTGAATCCCACCAGAAAGAGACACACTGAGGAAAAGGGTCTACACGTCCCGGGGCGGGCTGGTAATCGATTAAAATGCATCACAAGCCACCACCGACCGCGCGGTCATCGTCTGGGGCGCGTTGTTGCGCTTCTTCCGTGGTGCAGCAGCTGCCTTCCCCCCGCCGGTGCTGCCGTTGATTGCCGTTTTGCGTTTTAATTGAATTTCATTAGCCATTCAACGGACGGCGGTGCACTCCATGCCAGGAAGGCACCCGGACACCCGGAGGAGAAGGATAGCCCTTCACATGGCTGGTGAAGGGCCCGGCTATCTCGGTGCAGCGCACACGCCCGCGTATTAATTGCGCATTGTTTTCTTCCAAAGCAGCACTGGAGTGTGTTTGTGTTGTTGATGGGAATCGGAAATTGGAGAATTGATAGCCTCAGCAGCAGCAGCAGCAGCAGCAGGTTTAATAACCCGCGGCGATTCATAAAACGATGATCCTCTCGACCGGCGCACTTGTGGGAGACGAAGCGGACGAAGGTCCGGAGTCCGGAATTACCGATTCTATACAGTTCGGAATCAATTAAATCGGCTTCACTCGCACCAATAATCGAGTCGACCGGAGTCGACCACCTGTCTCTCGGCTAAAGGCGAAGAACTAAGGAAAGGGTTTTGGCCCGAAAAATGGAGAATCAGATACGGAAACAAGTGAACAACAAAACGAAACCCTCCGTGGGTCGTCTCCGAGAACCTCGGAGAGATCCAGCGTGCGGTTCACGGTTCATTTCCGCGACTCCCCGGGAATGGTTCCAAGAGGGACGTGCGCGCGCGTGTTGGTGAAGTCATTTAAAGTACGTTCGCTCGGCGGGGCCATTGGCCGGACACACGCGGGCATGCACCGAAAAACACGGAACGGAATCCATCATCCCGACGAGCGAGCGAGGGCAAACTCCCGAGAACTACGGCGTAGTTCTTCGCCTTTCCGTGCCTTCCACAATCTTCGCCGAAGCGCCGCCGTCGCCGCCTTCGTCGTACCCTTTCGCGCCTGGGGGGGTTTAATGGCTCGCAGGATGATGCACTGACGCGCAGGGAAGGAACAGCGACCGAAAACCAGTCTTGCGGGATGATGGTGTCTCTGAACTCGCGCGCTTCTCTACAACCGAGAGAGAGACACACACACCTGCGGATGTGGTACCAACACCACCACCACCGCGACCGACGAGAGCGGATCTTACGGACCAAGATGTGCGCCTCCGTTCCGTCCGACAACATTCCGTCAAAACGCTCCCGGGGCCACACTTCAAAAGGAAGTACAGGATGCGCGATTAAGGGGCTCAGAGCTCGGGCGGAACGTCACAACAGTCCCGAGGACGAGGATATCTGCAAGACCAAAAATAGTCCGTATCGATTTTTCGGTGACACGGCGGCCACCCATTGACAAGATGGCGTGTGCGTGTGGTGGCGTACTCGTTGTACTCGCCTCGAAACCCCCCGTGAACCTGTTTCTTTCATCTTCCGCCGGCCCCCGGGGGACAACATTCAGCCATTCGGAACGGCTTACGTCGCGTCTCGGTAGCTCGCGGGGGTCTCAGCAGAGAAAGCAACCCCCACGAAGAACGCGGGCCCGGAGCACAGCACCACAGCAGCCGCCGACTTCGTGGCGTTGGTCTTGGGCCCGGACCTACCGTACACAGGTTCGCGCACCCTCTCTCTCTCTCGAGCGCGCCGTTGCCAGACATCACGCGATCCGAACGTCGAGACTTACGTCAGAGACCTCCCTCCGAACGGCGGCCGATGGGCTGTCCTTCGGCACCTGCCTTATTACGCTGCAGCGTCTCATATCTCCGTCGTCGTCGTCGTCACGGTTTGGTTGGAACAACCGTCGTTCGCGCTAAAAGACAATTTTCTCACACTCGACGTAACACACGACGACGACGACAACGATGGTGATGATGATGATGCTGTGCTCTGGTAGTTTTCTCTTTCAAAACATTACGACCCCCCTCTGGGTGAGCGCTACCCCATAAGCGGTCGATGTCTGCCAAAGATACCCCCCATATGACAGCATATGATCAAGGATCTGAATTACCCGCAAAAGAAACTCGTCACAGTATTTGATAGAAAGTTTACCACCTGAGGCAACCCCGTTCGGTTTATTACGTTAGGCGAAGAGGCACGCAACAACGTCGCCAAAATCTTCGGCTCACACTTTTGGCGATAAGATGTCCGCTTCTCAGCACGATTCATCGCAGCGCCATCGCGGTGCTGATAAGAGAGAAGTCCGCGACCGCAGGCAGCAAGCCGCGGGGGCAAAGTCAAACAGAAGGAATTCCCCGTTCGGGGATGGGATGTGCCGCGAAGAAGTGACGAACTGGCGCCACCGTAACCCTTCTTTATCTTATCACAGCCTCTTGAGCCTCCCGTTTGAGTGTGTGTGTGTGAGTCTCGACGATGAAGACAGGCATTCATTTCTGCACCTGTCACCGTGGAACATTCTGCCGAATCACTTCATAAACAACTTTCAAACTTCGCCCGGGGACCACGGCCACCATCAGTTGTTGCCGACCTCAACGAGGAGGTAATGGTTGTCGGCGAACGCATGATGTTCGGGACTCATCTTCCAATTAGCTAACCACCGCTCGGTTTGCCTGCCTGGGTAAACCCCTGGGCCTCTGCCCCGGTTGGTCTCTGCACACTGTCATTACCTCGGGGCGTCGCGTAGAGCAGCTGGACTTTCGCAAATTTTACTTTATAATTTGTCGTCCCAAAACGTATTATTTGAGCCACTTTCCCTCGTGTTTCGGGTCATCGTCTGACTTCACAGAAAGGAGAAGAATGGTGCCCGAAAAAAAAACTCCGGAAAAGGAGGGTACCGATCCCAAAGGAGACCTTCCTGGATTACGCCGCGTTGTGCTGTCTCAGGGGCTACCTGTCAGTGCGTGCATCCCCAGATGTCCCACGAACCGAGGACACTTCCTTCTTCTTACTCTCGGTCGGGAATGGCCGATGCCGATTGCCCTTTTTACAATCCCCGGGCTCCCTGGCGAGTCTCTGAGTAATGGAAGAATAAGTACCTCACCTCAAGAAGAACCTGATTGCCCTAAAGGAACCGCGCAACGGCCGCGAAGGAACGAAAGAGAGCCCCGTTTCGTTCCATCCGCTCCGTTTCTTTTGGTCGTTTTTATTTGTCCTTCCCGGATCACCCCGCGACCATGTCTAGACGTTGGCCTTAAAAGCGGCATTCACGCGCCGATTAGTTTCGATACCGTTGGCGGCAGCTGTGGCACTCTCTCATCACCGACCGGACCACTTCTACGAAGTGCCCTGCTCCCTCCTCTCGAGAGGAACGATCCGGACCCTGTCCTGAAGGACGAGAGGGACAATAACGTACGAGACGAGAGCACAACAACCGACACATGAGCACACAGGACACCGGGGCAGCGAGATCGCGGCGACTGGTGAACTTCTCCAGACGTATCGGAGACGGTTCTTGGAAATCCCAAGCAACAGACCCTCGGCTAGACGCGGCGCACGCGGTAGGGAACACCGAAAACCGTGGGTTTCGATCCGGGAGGGAAGATCTCGTATTTCAAGGTCTGTTAGTATCGGACTCCACAAAAACAACATCGTGTCACTTATTGGCGGTCGGTTCTGAAAAGACCTATCAGATGCTGCGCCTTTGAACCAGTCGCGCCGGGTGTCTGCCCCTTTACTATAGAGTTTCGCCAGGTTCCCCTCTCTTCATTGAGCTAAATTGGACCGATTAACCGGTTGCTAGCTGAGAGAGCGGAGCGGAGGATGCTTCCAATCAGAGTTGTGGCGGGTTTTGCGTAAGAAATGCTCCCGTCGCCGACGTCTTTGGACAAACTGGCGGATGTGTCTGGTGTCGTGGAATAACCAGAGCCAGGAGCCTCCCGGTGATCTATTCAGAGGCCATTCAAAAGAAAATCATCTTATGCCTCCCCTCGCTTGATTGGTCCGCTCCGTAAAGAGAATCCGAGACTCACAAAACAGGAAATGTCCAATTTGTGCGAGGATGTTTTGAAGTCGAGACACAGGGGGACCAGTGGCAAGATAAAGCGCTCGTTTTGGTCCAATTCATCATTTGCCGAACGACGACATCGGGAGCCCTTCCCAGACAGACGTCTAGCGTCTGGGGCATTCATATCGCGAAATCTCTGGCAGATTTCTTATCCGCCACGAGGGAAGAATTCGATGTGCAGGCAGTGACGTGCTGTCATATGCAGGTCCGATAAGATGTCTGGGGTTGTGCGGGGACATATGCACCGCAAAACACACGCCTGCTCCCGGACGTTGGACGCGCCGATCACATAACAATCCGTTGGACGACGAAAGAATTCGGCTCGTTATCTTCCCGGAACGCGCCGGGGATTCGTGTCCGTGCGACAAGATAAGAACCATACACGCTTTATTCCGTGAACGTGGTGCGATTTGGGCAACTTAATTCCGGGATGTAGCAGGCCCTAACTACTCCTAACGAGCGATCCGGGATTCCCAAGAAGGGTGCGTCATCTTGAATCCAATTAATTCCAAAAGTTGTAAACACCAAAACAAACAACCCACTACGCCGCCGTTCGTTGGTTGATCATTCACACCCAACAACGGGTTGATTCGAGACAGAGAGAGCGATAATAAAGGGACCCAAAGGCTCAATAAATCATCACAGTTCGCGCCTCCGCCAAAAATCCCCAGTTACGCCGCAACACAGATTTCGGTTCCGAAACATCCTCCGCGACCGAACCGAGTGCGTAGGCCGCGACGACACCCCAAGGGGCAACATAAAACCCTGCTCGATTGGGACACGTACAGCAGCGAAACACGCACACCACCCGATGGAAGACCGATTTCCGGAGCCGACACATTTCGCGCTCCCACGGCACTCCATCCACAAAGAGTGTTCACACAGAGTGTCACCGAACTTTTTCCATTGGCCAAACTCCGAATTTGACAGCAATTTGTCATCCGACGCCATAATAAAAATATGCCAAATCAGAGTGCCGCTCGAGAGCATTCGGGGGAGCTGCTCGAACTAAAAGCTAATCTTCCTGCTCCGCGCCATACGCGGCGGCACGGCACTCCTCCTACGCGATGGCGCGATGACGTGGGAATGTATCGTCCAGGCGGCGGCCCGCCCCGCCATTAAAGCCGTGACTGTGCGGAGGAGAGCGAAAAAGTAAATATTCCACAATCTCGTCCGGTGAGTCAGACGCACGCATCAAAGGGCCATTTCGGGCCGTAAAACCCATAATCGAATCACACAAACCCGCCGCCGGCCCGTTAAACGACCCCGGCCCCGGCGGTGGCGCTCGCCGGGGATCGTTTATCATCCGGCATCCGACAAATGGTGTCACTTCCTTCGTGTTTCATCACCGCAACCGACTGGCGGCTATGTGAGCTTTTTCCGTTCGTGTTTGCGGCAAAAACGTGACCCGAATCTCGACCACCACCCTTTTTCAGTTGCGTGCCGCCCGCCGACTTCCGGTGGTGAAACGCGCGCGCGATGACGTTATCGTCGCGCGTCGCGTCGTGTCAGGAAATCGGCCTCAATTACCGCTCGTCGATCCTGCGCAAAAGTAAACGAACGGACGACGAGCGTGGCCACTTTCTCCTGAACGTTTCGGTTCGGTTGAAAACGTTGATGCAAATTACCGAATCGGAATTGGCAGTTCGGCGGACAGTTGCCATCCTAAGGTCCCTGCAAAGAGGGGAGTTGCCACTCAGGGAGTGGCCGTCTGTGACAATGAAGCTATCAGCGTCGTTCCGCAAATACGCGCCGCGTCGTGGTGGTCAAAAGGCGCGCGCTTGAATGATGGATGGCACCTTCCGTTGATGATTCGTTTGCGGTGCCGAGGCCTCGAACGTCAATCGATAGCAGCCGTGCGAAGCGCCAGACCCGGTCACCGGAGGGGTCTTGACGTAATTTCCGCCGGGCTAATGGCACCGATTGTCGCAAAATCACATGACCACCCCGTCAGTCAGCCAGCCAGCGGAACGCCGGGAGCATAGAAAGCCACTCCCGGGTTTCGGGGTCGTTACTTCCAAATCGCGGACGGAGCCACCGGAAACCGATTACATGAAAAATGGCCACACACACAGTCGGCCTAACGAAGGTTAATGCGCGACCCGGCGCCCTGGCCGTACCTGACTTTGCCCCGTTTGACTTCGACTTGACTTCCGTTCGGTGTGCGGTCGCCACCTCCCCTGACGACCAATCGGGCCAAACGGGTCCCACAGCGCGCGTGTAGGGGGTTCATTATTTACCGCAGCGAGGAAGAGTGCAAAAAAATGGCACAACCGGTTGCGAATCGCCACAACCGTCGCCGCAAGGTCTCTTTTCGCGATTGTGTGCACGGAGCGCCAAAGATGATTCCCCCCATCCAAGTTGGTGGTGCAAAAGAAACGAACGCCAGTTTCCTCTGGACACGGCACAGCGGCAGATCTCTCTCTCTGTCTCGATTGCATCGGCAGGAAGTTTCCGCACCGAAAACCGCAGCTCACTTCCGTCCATTCTTCGTGCTTCGTGGCCGTGGCCTGCCTTTGTAGTACTTCCACCGGTTACTTTTTGCCTTCTTCTTTGCTGCATAATGAATCCGATTCCCTACAGTGCCGCCCACCGTGATGGCAACACACACCCGTGGACCTAAAATGTAAGGCAAACAATGAATAATGTGATCCAAAAACGACAGGAAACGATACCTCCCTTTCATATAAAAGGGTTAATCTTCTGCAAAAGGAACCCCTTTCGGCAAATCTGGTAACAAACCTAAACCCATATCTCGCCGGATAACCTCAAACGGGATGTGACACACGGAAGCCCTCTAAACGCAAATATTTACCACAAAGTCCACAACGGGTGGCTCACATTCTGCACACTGTTCACTGAAGCCACATAAAAGCATTACCCGCCCGGTTCATGGGGCATTTCCGAGAAGCGCACTGTAAACCCTGCACACGGGATGCAAAACACAGCCTCCTGTTGACTTTGGCAAATGAAACCCGATCTAAGTAGCCACCCCACAGCAGCAGCAGCAGCCGAGCAACGGAGATTCGGAATTAGCAATCAGCCGGACTCGCGGCAACAAAAGTGTGCATCATCCGCGAGCGGATGAATTGTTTCAGGTTCGTTGGACCGGGAAAAAAAAAATCGCGGAACGATCATTTCACAGTCCCGCCCGTATCCAACGGAGGGAAAAATAGAGAGACTACCGGAAGTGAACGGAGTGGAGCACACCGTGAACTGAACTACTGTCGGCGCTCACTATGATTGCATTCAAAAGATGCACTCTCTCTCTATCGCTCTGCCTCTTTCGATCCATTCCGTCAAACGTTAGATTAATGAAAACGTTAGAAAGTTTTCCATCGCCAGCTTTCGAGTTTCGAGGAGGAGCCACCGTGCATCATAAATAAGCGACGAGCGGATTGTAAATCGCCATCTTTCAGCGCGCACGTCATCGAGAGCTATCGTTTTTTACGGCAAAATAATGCACACGAAGCAAGGAAGATCCGTCGTCCGATACGCGAGCGCAACAGCAAGAGACATTACGTCACCAGACGATAGATAGGCATCGCCCCTAACGCTGGGGGGAAGACATGGGAGCGGGCTGACCGTCACTCGAACCGAAGAATGAATGAATTTCGACCCACCCCGGGGGGCTAGCGAGATAAGCGGGGTGATGTTTGGGGGCCAACCTTGCAAACACACACACAGTCCGCGCGGTATGAAATGAGTTTATTCAGGGGGACAGAAATAGCCGAGGCGCGCCCAGCGAAAAAAAACCGAACCTCAAAACCGAGTTTTGTGTGGCTGCCGGCGGTGCATCATCTCGGTGTGTGGCATTTGCATTTGAAACAACACAAAAACCCGGTCCCATGCATTCACATGGGGGTTAGGGGAAGGAAGTTGCACCGACCGCCACTGGATGCAAATGACACACCGCTCCTCACGGGGCGGTGGCGGCGGCGGCGGCCACTGAAATGTTTATGCATGTTATTGTGCATCGGCCCACCGTTCGTTGTTCGCTTCAATATTGTTTTCAGCGCGCCCGTGTATTGTTGTTGTGCCATCGGAAGTTGCAACAGTTTTAAAAATAAATTGTATAAGCACCAGCGAGAGAGAGATGGAAGACATCGGCGCAGCAACAAACAAACCTTACGATGGTGCACAACACAAAACAACCTACGTCCGCCAGGGGCCGCCGCCCACGGGTCAGGCCTTTTTGGATCAAAACAGTGTACGACCTCTCCCGTATGTAACTGCAAAATAAACTTTGGCCAACAACTCTGGTGGCGCACAACAGAAAAACATTCAAAACTTGGCCGCGCAGCCAATTCGGCGCGATTGGAAGCGGATTTTGCTATTTTAGTTTTTACTCAGCACCACCGCCAAAAAAAAACGAAACGACGAGTTGTTTTTGGAGTCAACGTTGGCCTCGTGCCACCGAAAACCGACCACCTCGTTTTAAAAGGTGGAAAAATATTTACGCTCAACAAAATCACCTGCGACATGCCATGCCACAAACAATTTAGCCCCGTCCAATATCCAAGCAAAAAAGATGTTGCATTTTTTGGCACACGGATTGGTTGATGGGATTGGGAGTCCTCTAAAGTGCGCGCTCGAACCGGTCGGTCGGTCGGGACACACAACGTCTCCCCTAAAACGATCATATTTAATGTTGCCAATGCCAAACATCCGCCGGTGGCCTTCAACTTACCTCCTGCGGTGTAAATGTCGCACACACACGGGAGATGCGCTCAGCCGACCGGTCCTCGGGGGGATTGCGGTTTATCGATTTGTTTACAGTTCTCCACACACCAGCAACCCGTTCTCACCGAAACGTCAAACCTCTTTCGAAGACAGTGTTTCAATGATCAGACGTCTGATGATGCTGCGATGATGCTCCCATGGCGACCACCATCAGAGTAAGCTGCGGGGTTCGGGCAAAACTGTAAATATTTTACAACAACTTCCTCTCGGCTCCGCTACCATCGGCAGCAGGATGTTTGAATGTTTCCTTTTCCGTTGGCCGATTTTGTGTGGAACGCATTCACTTCAAACACGGACACGAACGGCGCAGAAACATTTGCGTTGCGGTTGTTCCTTTTTGGCGCGCACACTGCACTTTGTGTTTGTTTACCTTGCTGCGATTGCTGTGGAAGATAACGAATGAGTGTGGGGCCGTTTAGGACGCAGTTTAATCAACACACTCACACACGCACAGCGGTTGCTGCACGCGCCTGATGCACATTGCCGTGTGGGAAGAAAAGAAACGGATCGATTGCAAAACCTCAAACACACACACACCGCACCGGAGGATGCACTCCTCCTGGGCGGCCTACTCTGACGTCGGACGGGCAGATTGCGCACGGGATGGAGAATTTAATTTCATTCATGAAACAACATCACACGGACGAACGGACGGACGGGTGGCGATAACCTTCGACGGGGGTTTTCTTCGACTTCGCTCCCGTGCCGTGGTTTCCAGAAAGGACGAATTTTCAATTAGGAAAAGAAGGCCCGCCAGGGATTCGAGTAAAATCGCAGCTGGAGCGTGCCAAAAAGGGCTTCCGTTTTAATTAAACGTTGATCGTAGAAAGCGCTGTTTTCCCCCTCAAATGGTGCCGCGCTTCTTGCTTTTTGCTGACATCAATCGCGACTTGTTTGTCGATGTGTCACAATGCGCACTGTTGTTTTCTAAAACACTACACTCCTGCAGGCGGCCTCCTTTGTGGCACCAACACCACCACACCACAGAAGGTTGCCCAATTGTTGGCCTTGTTGTTGCTTTGTCAGCAGCTTGTGACCGTCGTGTTTGCGATCAACATCGCGGGGGGAGGGGGTTGGAAACATTTCATCCGATTTCGCCACGGAGGCAGCAGGCTACTACGTCTCAGCGGCACGCGTGTGTGTGTGTGTGTTTGGGGGGGTTTGTTTGTTTGGTTGCACGAGCCAAATGACTACACTGTTGACTGATGTTGTTTTTATCATTTTTGTTTCTAATCCCACTAGGCAATAGAAACGGAGTAGGTCTCTCTCTCTCTCGCGTTCCATGAAGCACTCGTCCGAGCGCTCGCTGTCTCACTCTCACCCATTCATGCTCTCTCACCACCGTTGCGTGAGAAACGACGCGATGAGCGGACGCACTCGACACACTAAACTCCTAAGCACAATCCTCTCCGTCTCTCTCTCTCTCTCTCTCGCGCGCGCACACTTCTCCCGCTCCATGGCTAGTAGTTTCTCTATGCTTCTCTCTCGCAACATACGTACACACGTGCAGCGACACGCACAATTCGCACTTCTCGCAGTCGCTGGTCGTCTGAATCTTTTTTCTTTGGAACTCGGGAAGAGAAAAAAGCGAAAAACAACATTCACTCCCCGCTCCCTACCCCAGGCGGATGGGGGGCGCCATGAAGATGAGGTGGAATTGAAAATCGGCCAACACGAGAAGAAGCGAAAAGTAAAAAAAACAACAAACGGTACTCTTCTCACGGGGGCCCCACACAAACACACACACACGCACACACAGCGCGCCAACATCCGCACTGCGGACGGGGGGCTGGCGGACGAGCGGGGTAGCATTGCATAGCGATGAGGATGATGAACGGCGGCTGCAACACGGCGAAGGCAAACGAGATCACCGCGAGATCGTAGCGCTTTTTCCTTCTTCGGTCAGTGAGAAAATTCCTCGCTTTGGTCGCCCGTGAGCGAATGGAGGACTTTCGTTGCGAGGAAAAATGGAACTCAGCGAAAACCAAACGTTTGTGGAACGTTCCAATCGAGGCCACCGCGGAGAAGAAAACCCACATCTTGGCGCACAGACGCACGCCCACTTTGGTTACATATCCTTCTTGGCACACACTCTCTCTGTACTTGGCCTGTTTCTCGTTCACGCCTCGCGGCGCGAGAAAAACAAAAATGGTTTCCTTCCCACGGGGCGAACTCACCACCCGGACACCAAACACTTTTCGTGCTCACTTTTCACCAGCTGCTGCTAATGCGATTATTACACGCACTTCGTCACGTTCACGGTTCACGGTTCACGGTTCACGGGGTGTTTTGCTCCCCCAGGAGGACGTGCGTGAAACTTTTATCACGTTCCACAAAAAGCGCGATCCGACCCACACGCAGAATTTTTGACGTTTAAATTTTTTGAAACGTCAAAATTTTTATGAAAGTTGTTTTTATGAAATTGAACCTAACTAAGACACTGCGAACCTAACTTCGATGACGAACCTGACACCCGAGTCAACCTACGATGATCCCGAAAAAAGCCGAGTCAACCTACGACAATCCCGAAGGTAACTCACAATTCATCTGGCACTCCTCGTTCCTACCCCCTCGGGCCCACAAGCTCGCGCTTCCGAGGAATCCGTGTGGTTTTCGTTCCTTTCTCGCTTTTTTCAATCGTAGCGGGCAAAGTAACTCACGAATTCATCCGTCACGCGACTTTTTAATGCACTGTGGGGAATTTTTATCGGATAGGTGCACATATTTAAAATGTTTTAATTTAATGCCTTATGAATTTGAACAAGGACATGAAATGATCGATGAGCTTAACCCATTGCGTTTGTGGGAATTTTTACCATCCAAATTATTACTCCTGAACTATTATTGCAACGTTTGATAGAGTACTAATGAGCCTTTTTTCATCCAAACTTAAAGCGATATTATCTACTTGATTAAATACATGAACAATCGCGATATCGTCGTTAATGTTTTCCTCCATGATAAAATTTCTTTTTACATAAATAGTAACTTTATGTCCGCTATTTACCCACAGTGCAACATGAACAAAATTGAGTGCCCGAGTGACCGATGAGTGCCAATTATGTTCACTGGGTAAGAATGAATTTGAAAATCCCGAACAATCCCGAACAAATCCCGAACAAATCCCGAATAACGAATACGCATACATTCTTACGTACAAATTCATGCACCAACACGAAGAAGGCGACACGTCGAGACACGTCGGTGCGTACGTGTGTGTGCGATGGCGCAAAAGCGAGGCCGTGCCAGTGTTGCCAGCGAGTGCTGAACGATTGCTGAGCTGTCAAACGACAACGGTGGGTAGGAAACCTAACCGCTTAAAGCTAATAGTTGGCCGGCTCTCGAATGATTTAGCAGGTTACGAAAGTCTAATTGTATTGATATAACGATAGTAAAGTGTCTCACAGAATCGACACGAGATTACCAGGACGTAAATTGAGGGTAAAGTTTCCATAAACTCAAATGGTTAGGCTGACAGGGCTGCGAGCCTCTCGACACCCTGCAAGGCAGCCCTGCACACAGCTGATTCCTTTGCCAAGTAAACATATTTGTTTTTCTTGACTTTCTTGCTTTCTTCTTTTTTCTTGGTGATGGCGTGATGTGTTTTGTTATTGTCTCGGCCACGAAAACATCGGAACCCTTTAAAAGGGCGCGACTGATCGCCGAGGCGATAGTCAGAAAAAACGATCGCAGAAAAACGGATCCTGCGATATCTGACCAAAGTGACCAAACGTGAAGGCGCACCCAAGACGTGCCCACCCAAGAGAAAGAACTATCAAAACACAGACTTTTTCCCGTGCCAGAAAGTACACAGTTTTATTATCGTAAAAGTGCCAAAAGTGAGAACGAAGTGTCTGAACGAAGCGAGTTGAAAAGTGCCTTTAATATTTGTGATAGTTTCACTTGCTAAGTAGGCGCCAAGATTCTGCTGAAAATCCGGATCCTCGTGCGTGTTGAATCCAAATTCTTTGTGGCGTTTGTCCGTGATTTTGAAATGTCGTACTAAACCACAGTCACAGTCCGAAGAAAGATTCTCAAACGAGAGAGCGGAACACGCTAAATAGACTTTTTGAAAAGACACTTAAAAACCATGCAAATCGAGTACAAGAGGTGCGCAAAACTCTTCTCTGGTTGCGGCGTAGCTTCGCTGTAAGTAGACGCATCAAGTAGTAAACAAGTCCACCGGACACACCTCCCCCGTGGGCGGCCTTGAGACGGCGCCACCGGATGGTGGGCGGGGGGATTTGCGAATTGCGTAGCAGATAGCTTCCTACTAACCGATGAACTAATGGCGCGAAAACAACAACATCCCTTCGCTATTTTTAGAGTTGGCGTACTGAGCTATGAGGCATACCGGACCTATGCGGCACTGACGTCACTCGTTGACACCCGCGCCCTGGACATCGATCGGAAGCGCCCCGATTACATCTACATCAAGCACCACATTTACCGCCAATCGCTGCGCGAACGGGCGGCCAACGAAGAGAACCGGAATCGGCTGATGAGCGCCATTGTGCAGCCCTTTGAGAAATGGTGGAAGGCATTGAAACACTCGGTGGCCTGGCGGCTGCTGCGGATCGCCCAGCAGGGCAACCAGACGGAGCGGTTGAAGGCAGTGCAGCAGCTTGCCCAGATCGATCACTTGAAGGGTGAGTTCCGGTGGGAATGGGTTGTCCGGACCGGGCACTAAAGTATGCTTCTTCCCTTTAGATTGGGATTTCCAGCACCTGGCTCAGCTATGCGACTATCAGACTGCCATTTCGCTTGCCCGCTGCCACTGCGACACCCGCTGGTTGCTTCCGCCGCGCCAGTACGGAGTCTTCAAGCAGATGCGTGAGGTACTGGGCGAAATGAAGGGGCTGCTCGAGTTGCTCAAACCGCACAAGTGCGCCGAGTATGCGCTCGAGCAAACGTTCGGCAGCTCGGGACACATCCGCGAACCGGATGGTGATGAGGTCACCTTCGCG
The DNA here is from genome assembly GCF_943734635.1 of Anopheles cruzii. Classification (NCBI taxonomy): domain Eukaryota; kingdom Metazoa; phylum Arthropoda; class Insecta; order Diptera; family Culicidae; genus Anopheles; species Anopheles cruzii. Next base: position 5,029,100 of record NC_069144.1, read on the forward strand.
ATGTCCCCCTCGCGGTTCGAGTACGATCAGCTTAAACAAGGCCTTAGCGCTCTGGTACATCTGACCGGTCTTATCGGTACGGAAGGTGAGGAGAACTGTCGGCGAATCATCCAGTCCGGTGGCCTGCTGCAGCTGATCGAGGTGGAGAAACTGTTCCAAAACGACATCGACATGAAGCTGCTGGTCAGCCGCGTGGTGGCGAATCTGTCCGCGTTCGAGGGACGCGGCTATGAGTTCTTCGCCAGCGGATGGCTCCACATTTTGGCGCGCTGGAAGCGCGATGTTGATATGCGCATTCAGGTGACGGCCGACCTGACGCTCGAGAATCTCGATCAGGACGATCCGAATGGGTTCCGGTATGCGCCGAAGGTGTATCCGCTGCACCCGCGCGGACGCCAACAAGCGAAACCTGCCGTTGATGTTGTATTTATCCATGGGCTTTTAGGTGAGCTTTGGGTGAACATTGGACGTGACCGGATTTACCAATAACTGTGTCGCTTTTTTTTCCTACAGGAGGTGTGTTTGTGACGTGGCGTCAGAAGGACCTCAAACCACAGGCCGCCAGTTTGCTAGGTAAGAAAAACACGTCAGTTCACTTAGTGTCCACCGTAAGTCCTCCACAAACGACCACTACTACTAATAGTACTGCGACTTCACCGACGACAAACGCAAACGCCATGGCCACCAATCGGCCGTCGCAAAAGCCTGCCGAGGCGTTCCATGGGACCCACTGGAGTTGGTCTGCAAAAAAGTCTTCCTTCGAGGAGCGAGAGCATGCTGCAGAAGGTAAGCGAAGAGCGAGACGTGCACAGCCTCTGTAACGGTTCGTTCTAACGCTGCTTTCCTCCCATTCCTCGCAAAAGGACCTCTCCCAGCTCCCCCAAAATCAGGCATTTAGCTTACCGACACTTTTTTGTTGTGGCGAGTGGTGGCATTCATTCATTCCCGGTACTAGTTGTTTGACGAGGACATGTTTTTGGTTTCACAATCGATCATCCTGCTTGGGCCTCCGTTTTAAACCTGAATTATTCTTACAAAATTATTTTGTTGTTGCATTCCTTGCAGAGGGCATAACAGCATACGAAGACGAGCTGCTTACGTTCCAGGAGTCGACCACACCGAAACCGCGTGATCCGTCGATCAGTGATACCGAAACCAAAGAGCTCATCGAAGCTCTACAGCAGGAGGAACCGCTCGGCTCCGACTGGACCGTCGTCTATCCGGACGTGCCACTTGCTGGTGAAGAACGAGCCACCGGAACCTCGTCAGAAGAGGCGTTCAGCGTTTCCGGCGAGCATTGGATGCAGGAACCTCTCGATGCTGGTCAACGATCGTTCTGCTGGCCAATGGAATGGCTCCCGAAAGACTTTCCTAACATTCGCGTCCTGGGTCTCAACTACGAATCGTCGCTGTCCCAGTGGTCCGCGACAGGCTGCCCCTGCGAGAAGTACGACGGCAAGCTGCAGAAGCGTGCCTCTGAGTTTCTGGAAAAGTTGGCCACCTCGAACGTTGGACAAGATCGCCCAATCATCTGGGTGGGCCACTCGATGGGTGGCCTGCTGATCAAGAGCATTATGGTGCAGGCACTCGAAAGCAGTGACCCGCGGATCAGGCGCCTTGCGGAAAACTCCAAAGTGGTCATGTTCCTGGGCACACCGCACCGAGGAAGCAGCGTGGCAAAGCTGAAGCAACACACTTCGGCCCTGGTGTGGCCCTCGGTAGAGGTTCGTGAACTCGAGGAAAATTCGACCCAGTTGCTGCATCTTAACAAGACGTTCCTCCGAGCGATCGACCATCTGGGACCGCGGAAGCCCGAAATCATTAGCCTTGGCGAGGGCAAGCCCACCCTGCTGACGTCTTTCAAACTGTCCATCCACGTCGTACCGGAATCTTCGGCTCGCATCGATGCCGGAGACTTTTACCTCACCAGCGAGGATCACCTGAATCTCAGCAAACCGTTCTGCCGGCAATCGTTCCTCTACCAGCGGCTTCGTGGCGCAATAGAGGGGGCCATTCGAGAGCAGACGAGCAAGCATGAGCCCGCGGCGGAGGTAAAAGTGCAGAGTGCCAACCATGCGGCGCAGATTTACCATGGCACACGAAAGACCACACCAGCCGGAGTTGCGTCATCGGCCCTTTCAGTGCTCTACACTCAGCTGAAGCAGTTCGAACAGTTGATGAATATTTTCATCTAAATCCGCGCTACGGAAGCGCTGGGATTGACCAACGTGCAGTGCTGTGATGCCGACTCGTTGGCCGCCTGAACTCTATTAATAAGTGCTTGTGGCGCACAAACAAACACATACGCGATCGAGAGTGAAGCTCACTGTCGCTCGTCGTCGTCGTGAATTTATTTATTTTTAAAACTGAACCGGTCCGGACTACCGACTGGCAGAAAACCTGCAACAAAGCATTATGACAAAGATTTTTTATACCGTGCAAGTATTTAGCAACAATAAAAGGAACTGAACCGTTGTATTTGATAAATAATAATGGCAATCGGGTTTCTTCATTTGTGGCAAACGATAGACTGTTTGACTGTATGCAACTTACGAAAGAAACGATTGAATTTAGAGAGGTGATCATCAAATGAGACACAATCATTAGACAGACATAAGAAGCTAAGGTTTCGCCTTACGATCACCATTCAAAACAAAGGGCGACGATGCAGAGGCATTCGTTTTCTTAACTTTCTTTCGGAAGAAAATACAATGTCGATTGTGAGTTTTGTCTTTTTTTATCATTAGCATTCTTCGTCTTTTTTGCTGATCGACAGACTGGTGGCTTTGGGAGAAGCGTGTGGGAAAGAGTGAAGTATGATCGGCAAATAGGCTCGTGATCCTTAATCTTCGCTCTTTCCCTTACAATAGGTAATTCTAACCTTGTATCACAAACTAGCATCTGGCATACGTTGGCCGAAGGACCACCAACCCGCACGATCCTTCACAGGAGCAGCTTTGCTGTCTCTCGAACCACACAAACACACGCTTATTACCGTAATTATTGTTTGCTGCAGCAGCTTCTAGGGTTGACTTAGGCTTAGTTCTTCGTTAAGTTATGGTACAAAAAACATAAAACACACGCATGAAACATATAACTAAAACATAACAGGTAAAACAAGCGATAACGATACAAACAACATCGGGTCCCGGTGGTGGACACTTCCTTCTGTCGACATTCTTGATTACGCGGTCCGCGGAGGTATGAGGCGCCTCTTCGCGGAGCAAAACCTGTTCTCTGGTGGTAACTGCGTTTAATCTTAGTAAAATATTTTAGAACAAATATCCGACTTGCGACTGCTAAACACTCCTGAAGGACGACACTGTCCTCTTGTATTCCTTTCCTCATCTCTTTCAAACACGCCGCAACTCTCTCTCTATCTGGCTTGCCCTTTAGCTTACACGGTTGATCATTTTGACCAGCTCCGTATAAAGAATGCATCCGCGGCTACGAGGCTTACATATTTCTCGATGATCCAGATGCACACCACAGACCTCTCCGATACCGGGATCTAGGGGAGAGAAAAGCACCTTTTAGTCGATACACCCAAGGGGACTAACATCTAGAGGCCCTGGACGGACGGCTTACCAGCTGAATCTATCCCGATGATGCGCAGGTACAGTACGGACATAAGCGTGAGGGCCGTTTCGACGAAGCTAAACACGTCAATCTTCAGCTGGCCACTGTGGTACAGGGCCACGAAGCGACTGTGTAGTTCCAGAATACTTGGACAATCTAAAACGATCAATGCTTAGTCTCATATGGCCGTTCCACAGCACTCGCAGCTGTCACTTACTTTTCTGTATTTCCAGCAACTCCACCGATTGCCGCAGCAACGGCAGATTAAAGTCGGCCAGCGGCGAACCCCGGTGCGGTACGGAATAGAAGAACGTGCCGCGGGACATGCGCCATAGTGGTTCGGCGGCCGGACGGCCACTCTCCCAGGCGTCCACGATGATTTGCTTGATAAAGATGCCACCCTTCGAGTGGCCAACCCACACGATCGGATGGCCCCGGCCGACACCCTTGGCTATCAGAAGATCGCTCATCTCCCGTGCACGATCCACCAGACTCGATCTGCAAAACGGAAACAGGAAGAGGCATTTAGAGAAACTGATTCCACGCGTTCGCACCCCACGCCACGATCCGACCTACCTATTCCGCTTGGTGATCCACACCGGTCGCCAAAGGTACGGATCGGTGGTATAGTTCAGGGCTATCACGCGCACTCCGGGACAATCCAGTGGCAACCAATCGCCTGGCCAACAAGCGGACCAGTTTTCATCCTTCTTCGGTTTCGGTAGCCTCCGCTTACCGCCACTGATCGGCCGGGCACCGACGAAGACCGACTCCGGAACCTCCTCGCTTCCACGCGTCCGACCATCCTGTTCCTCAAGGCGCAATCGGAAGGTCGGAAAGCTGTACTCAACGTCGTCGGCAAAGTGCACCTCGTCCGGTTCTCCGCATTCGTACGTAAACCGTTGCTGGGCGTATTCGTACGACGTGGACCGGGATTCGTTGTAGCCATCGGGCGACGACAGGCTGTCGTCGCTCGCCAAGTCCACCGGAACGCAAACGGCCGGTACTGCATCAAACTTGGGTCGCTTTGAAATGTGCGGTGGTCCGAAAAGGTTCGCCCGCGAATGGCGCTGCCGTTTCGGAGGCCTCAACGGAGGTTTCGGCGGACGCTCGAAGTTAACCAGGCGCCCTTCGCTGTTCCACAGACCCTGCTTCCACGTGTTGACCAGCGATCCGTGCAGTCCGTGGATGAGCACAATATCCGCCCGGATCGGTTCGCCTGGTGGAGGTTCCGCCAGCACCACCAGATCGACACACTGCTCCGATAGCGGACGCGGTACTCGGGCTACGGCGAGCAGTTGATGCGGGGTGGCAGGTTGCAGATCCGGTCCGGACTTGATCGCCGTCGAGGTGGAGGAGTCCTTGCGCAGTTTGATTACACGCAGCAACGGATCGATCCGGTGGGCAACTAGAACGATCAATAGTAACCAGGTGAGACAGGACGAAAGTTGCTGGCTGGCACTAGCACTAGGCCATTCGATCGTGGCGAACGACGTCCGGAGGTGGTTCGGGGCAACCATCACTAACGGTTGCACCACCGTGAACGCTCAAACCCGAATGGTGGCCCCTGGTGGTACCTTGATCCTGCGGCCACTTGGTTGCCGTTCGCTAATTGGATTGGAATTATTTTTATCCCAACCCGTATCGATTCTTGACGTATTATCAGGCCACCAACCGGCACGAGCCGGATGATGGCTAATTTCCTACCGACACCTAACGGCCCCCCGACTTGATGGTCTGGAATGTCCACCTGAAGGTTACCTGGGGGGTTTTCGCACTTTTACATAAACCAAACCTCGGCCGAGCAGCGCGGATTTGTTTGAGTTTGATAACATCCCCTCGGCTATTATGTCTGAAGTGGCGCGTTACATAAATGAACCGTCGTGTCTGGAGTGGCCAGTTTCCGTATTTTCCCTCACCATCATGGGACATTCAACAACCACTTGATTCACTTCGGGCCGATAAATAATGTCGCTTTTTCACAATGATTTCATGAAGAATAATTTCAAGTTCAAGTTCATGATTTCGCCAAACAAGTTGCTGATTGATTTTTGATTTGCGAGACAGATCGCTTACCAGCCAATTGTAGGTGTAATTCAGGAAGTATAACGAGAACATGAGCGATCCCATTATTCAGTCGTTTGGCGTACGGCTTTCGATTACCGCTCCCCCCAAGCACCAATGGGTATGCCGTTGGTGATCATAGTGCGATTTCTATCACATGCCCCCTTGACAATATAAGAGACACGTGCCACAGTGTAAAAATGCGGCTTCACTTTGCGCAAACGAAATGAAGTGCATCGCGCGCTGCTGCCTCGTGATTGCTGTCTTCGTGCTGATCGAACTGGGAACCGTTATCAGCGGCGTCGACGGAGTGATTCCCAGTCCGTATATCGATGTGCCGGAAAGTCGTCAGAGTCGCGACCTTGAGCTGCAGGCATTGCTGCAAACCGTGAACGCCACCATCACCCGGTACGAAGATCTGAACGCGCTGCGTAACGCGCTGCTCGCCGAGTTGCGCGAAATGCTGAAGGAACTGCAGCGCCGCTGGCAGTCCAACCACCAAGCGGACACCGCGTGAAACAGGGGCCACCCAGATGACGGTGGTAGGCAGAGTAGGTTGTTGACACCGTGGCACGAAAATATACATTCAAGTCAGGCGGTGGTACATATGATCCTGCGGGTTTTGTTGTTCGTTCGGTACATTCGTTTGCCGCGTGCACGTGTGGCCTGTCGTCCCGATCCGATCGCGGCCCGTCGCCCGCGGCGTGGACTTACCTTGCACCGATGACAGGCTCATCGAAACCGTGTTGGCGGCGAAGGCAAACAGAGTCGTCAGCAGTCCGTGGCTTTCACGCACTTTCCGGAGCAGCGCGAGCACACTCAGGCCCCGGAGCCCTTTCCAGCCACGTGCTACACCGTGCGTCAGGGGAAGCATCAGCCGGATCAGCACTCCCAGCGCCATGCGAATGCGATTGTTCGGAGTGCTGCAGATGGAACGTAGGAAACCCTTTTAGTGGCGAAGTATTTATAGAAGTGTCAACCCGCTGAGCCGAGACATATCGATATTTGAGGTACCTGGCGCATATCCTCTGACTTTGTTCTGTTTGTCTACCAAAGCGCGCTGCACTTGCCCTACTTTGCTTCGCGTCAAGAGGTGCCCCTACACTAAATCAACCCTAATGGACTGAGTTGATAAACGCGTGCCCGCGTTTCCGTGTTGTTGCCAACGCGAATCAAATGATAGCCGGCCACTACTGCCCGGTGGAACATATAACAGCTGCTACCAAGCGATCGATGCTTATCGGACACACCCGCGCCCACGCATCCGCCCCTTAACTCTGTGTGTCTAATCCTCCCCGCTTTGATTTGGCATCAGCTTTTCGGGTTGCGATTAGTACGTGTGAAAATCAATTTTATCTGAGAGCCTGAGAACCGAACGGAGCTGCTGATTGACCGCGGTATGGAAATTTCCCTAATGAAACTCGACGAACTGGAACTAGCTTTCGATAAGATAACCTACGGAGAAACTAGAGAGGATCGCGCATCCATTTCCTATGCCAAACCAGACAGACAGTGATGGATGTAGCAACATATACTTACTCCACCGCGACGGCTCCGTCGTTCGATTTGGACGTCATAGGCGCCTCGTAACTGTCCGCCGCCATCGTGGCACAGACCGTCAGCGGTAGTTTGCTTTCCGCAAAGCCACACGAAGGCTCGCCACCTGTCCACATCCTTGGCGGTTCCATCGCCATCGCCAGGTTGCTTCTGGTGTTGCTATCGATCAGCGCACCGCTGGGATCGGCGGCGCTAAACAATAGACAACCCACCGGGACGCTGCCAGTGCCGGAGTTTGTAACGTTCATCAAGCTCTTATGCTGCGCAATCGTCAAGGAAATGTGTTCACGACGAAGCACACCTTACAGCCGGGACCAATCAGCCAATTTACGCCACTTGAGCGCGGTGCATCGTCTTCGTCGGTGTTTGCGTAGTGCCGCTCCCTTCTTGAACTTTTGGATGTTTAGAAGTTGTTTCGGGCCCCGTGTTGCTAACTCCGTAATTCCGGGGGCACTTGATTGGGGTTGATTGATCTGAAATGCATGCAAAACGTATGGGCAGGTCGTTAGTGTACGGTTGAACTCGTGGTCGGTCAATTGACTTTTTGCCCGAGAGGGACCACAGGGAGGAGAGGCTTTGTTTCAGGGTGCGGCCAGCATTCATTGACGGATGAAGAGAGAGACAGAGAGCACGTTTGTGTTCCATATGCGGCACTGTTGTCTTGATGATTTCACTCGATTGTTTCTAGCGGACAATCACTGTTGGCAGCTCACAATCAGTGTGCAAGATCACGCGCCTCTCCGGGAGATTACCGGGGAATTAGGTTAATCTACCCAACAGGCTGTCAGGAGATTACAGGAGGACCAAGAAACGTGACTCCGTCAGATGCTCGGTCACAGCTGATTGGGAGCGATCACATGCGAGACGGTGCTAATTGAGTGATCTTCCAGATCTCCACTCACATCTTTCGTTTGTTCACCGACTCTCTCTTTGCATAATTTAAAAAAGGGTCCTGAACTTGAGAGGATCCACTACTTGAGAGAGGAACCTTGTGAAAGTTGTCAACCCACAACTGCTGTTGATGCTGTTTGATTAATGGGCACAAAGTCAGGAAGAAAAAATCAATTCCGTTACCACGGAGGGCCCATAGACGTACGAAGGGTTCGCTGCGTTTCACCTGCGCAATCCGCGACGTCAGGTCACCTTGCGCGCGCCGCTGAATGAAACGAAAACGTATGGGGCCCCGGACCCGCGGAGCGGACAACTTCCGCTTATATCGTTGAAACCTCGCACAAAGGCTCAACATGCAGAGCCGCCTCCCGCCGTGGCATGCGTTGTGTGCCGCGGTTCGGTTGAATAATTAGCGGTTTTTGTGTTGCGGTTATTGGATGCGTTTCCCTTGTTGCGCTTCGGTTTCTAGTTTTCCTACGACGCTAATGTTGCCCAACGTACCCTGCGTAAGGGTGATATAGTTTTTGGTCCTCGCGAGAGAGCTAAGAACTTGCAATCAACCTCAGTCCTTCGACAGACAACAGTTGACACATGCGACCTGCGAACCCCCAAGCCGAACACTGGCCGCAATCGCAACCACCAAAGAGTCGAACGTTGGTCGAATCAATAGTCTATTACGCCCGGTCGGTCACAAGGAAACCATTTTTACGCCACTTTGGCAATTGGCGGCGCGTGTTGAGACTCCCCTCCACACGCGCCGGTATCGCGGTTACCGGTGTGCCGTAATCGATTGCCCGCAAAATCAACAGAAGTGGGCTGTGTGTTGCTGACCAAAGCAACGTTTCGTTTGTGGTGGCGGCGGCGGCGCCGACAGTTTGGTGCACTTTCTGACGTTTGGTTGCCGCGATATGCAATCAAAGTCCAAGGTCGCCCAACCGAACCCTTCGCTTCGCGCGGGGGTCTTTATCGATGTATCCACAGCTGATTTACGGTCGGTAGTTGCCCATGAATTGTTCATCGCAAGGTGAATCATTCACTGGCCCTGCAAAGGCTCTTCAAAACTGACCAACTCACACAAATACTGCGCGCAGTTAGTGAAGTACACAGCAGTACAATTAACCTACTTGTGGCTCAAGTTCTTATCTTGCCTCCCCTCGATACATAGGCTCACGTTCAACTCGAGAACCGTTCAACTGAGCACAACCAGGGACATTATAGGGACAACTCATAGTCCACCATCCAGTGCTACAGTTTTTATTGTTTTGGACTCGTGCGCCTTCCAGAGATCTGCACGAACCCGGAAGCATTTGGCAGAGACCGGAATGATCACAGCGAATACGCTTGTTTGCAGCATGAAGTCACTGTTTCAATACAGACATTTACACACCTATCACAAACCCTTATCACTTGTTGGAACATGCGGCAACCTCCGGCCCCGATAGTGCGAGACTGCGCCAGGAATTTGTCTACACTATTGAGCTATGTGTACCCTGGGTGGTGGGTAGAGCTTGCCTTATCATTCGCTTCTATGCTCATGCACACCCCGCACACCACCACGAGGGTACGGCGGCTAATAGACTCCACGACGCACGATCACATAATGCTAGAGAGACACCAGCTAGCCAGCTGGAATCAAATGCCTAGGTAGTGCGGCTATTTTTCAATCGTAATCTGACGTCCCAAGTCACGTTTCGGAACCAGTTCTCGGCGCGTAACTTGAAGCCGCTCGCCGGGTTTCTAATTTTTACTGTCATCTGTTTTTGCTCCCCGGTCCCTGGATTTATTCTCGGGAACTCAAGAAGTACAGCCCGTTGATGCCCGGCTGTAGCGTAGGTCCCATTTGCATAAGGGGAATAAATTATCCACCAGATGCAGTTGTTGTGTTTCGCTTCGTCCAGTCGCTGGTGCTCGGACCAATCGGCCCCTTCGATGAGTTGCGCTTGAGATTTAATCGCCGGTTGGGCGGTGGCAGTCGCTTATCACTCCGTGGCTGTAAGATAATGAATACCCACCAGATGACAATACAACACACACGGAGGATGATTAGCGATAACGAACCTCCGGGCGGTGTTCCCTCTCTCGGGTCTGGTGCGGTTCCAGATTACGGCATTTAAGGATCACGTAAAACGTGTATGGAAGAAACGAGAGCTCCGGCATTCCGGACTAGGGACAATAATTACCAACTTGGGACACAGGTTGGGTGTAATTGGCAGGAGGCACGTACCTGCACCGCCGGCACTAATAGTCGCCAGTCGGACTTTCACGTTATTTTTGCAAACTTTCTAAACCAATTGATAGCACACGACAGGGTGTTATCATGTCCGGTCAGTGAGTATCGTCGTGCTGGGGATGCCAACCCTTCATTCGAGCCACTTCACATGGCTTGTCGTTAAATCGGTTCTTTGTGGACAATTAAATGTGCCGTTCGTGTCGCCATCCTTAATCGACGTCAATGGGAACAAACTGATAAGCCCAGCCTGGCGGTTCCGCCGTCCGCCGTAAAAGCCACATGGTTTCAGATGAGCCGCACTTCGAAGCGATTACTACATCTGGGCGACCCGCCGAGAACTTTACCGATGACCCACATAAGGTGACTGATAACGGTGGCGGGGGCATAGTGAAATTCTTGGAAACCTTTGAAAACGTCATTGGATGCTCCGTGCTCCGACAGAAGATAACCACAGTTCCGGGTCCCCCATCGAGGATCTTACAGGACCCAAAAACTAAACTAAAACAGCCCTCACACTACACCCCGCCGTAGTGGGTTCACTGAACCCAAACCCCACATCTTTCAGACAGCGCCGGTCGTTGGCGTCACCGTTTACGAGGCACTTTCTCGATCTTGGTGGCCTTCGCGTCACGCAGAAGATTAGTGGTTGCCGCCATGGCTGCTATCGGCTATCGTAGCCCCCGGCCGGTGGCTTATCAGAAGACAAGACGACCGGCAGCATTAAGACGTGACCACGACGGTTTACGGCCGCAGGGGGCAGCAGGCGGCGCAGCGTCGTCGTCGTGTCTTGTCCCGGTCCTGTTTTGACGCGACCGTTTCAACCTGTTTACGGTCATATTTAGCACCGTCTGGGCTCGGGGGGAGGTTCAAAACTAGCCTCCCCGCCTTCTACAGCTTGCGGTGTCTATCCGCCAGTTGATGGGCTAATTTTAGACCATCTCTGCCGGGAAGGTGGCGGCACCCCGAGGAAGTACAGTGCAGTGGTTGTCGTTGTTTTCCGTTGACCGAAGAACCGTCGGCGGCCCCAGTTAGGCCCCCGGTTTTTTCAAAACTATTTACCGCCGACCGGAACGAGTATAAAAAGCCTGTGGAAACCGAGGGACGAGGCGGCCAGTATTTGGACAGCTGTTTGTTGTGAGATGCGGAACTAAATTTATCCCGCCTTTGACCGTCGTTTGTTCGGCTGTTGGATGTGTAACAAGAATTTTGTTGTCTCTCAGGACTATCTTCTGTGACCTCCCTTCTTGGTTGATGGCCCACTCTGTTGCTGGGGCCATTTGGTTTCTGCGAATCATTAAAATCATCGAGGAAAACAAACACTTGGCTGCAGGGTAGGCGAGTTTTTTAAATAATAATCACCTTGAATGGTGGGTAAAACAGGGTAAGAAAATATTATCGTCTCTATTGTGCCACCGTCATCTCGCGGCTACGGGTAATCTCTCACATTGTTTTGAACCTGCGATGATCGATGATCAGCGAGGACTTTGCTCCGTATCGCTCTGCCGCTGGTGCTGTATGTTCCCATGGTAAAGACCCACAAAAAGACCACGTTCCACGAAATAATCGTTTTTTTCGGTAATTACTCACCTTGAAACGCGCTTCTTTCTCAGCTTCCGTCTGCGGCCTGCGACTCGGCTTCTGTCATTCGTACATTCAACCGCAAGAAGATCACCAACAGAGGAGGCAATGGATGATGATCGCGGACGATCGTCGTCTTGGGCGCCAAAAAGACGCTCGTCCCCAAAACCGAAAGTGTCGCCCCCACAGCTAATCCCTTCGCCAACGACGATGGATTGCCAACAGGCCGAACTATTACGGCGAGACACACGCGGGGAGTCGAATCTATTGCCTAATATGCGCACACACACACACACACACTGGCGTCAACGGCAAAACGAAAGGGAAATGCGTGCGTACCGAAGTTACGCATATTATGCTGAACCACCAAAAACTGGGCGCCCGACGATGCGTTTTTTATGATTTTTATTCGGTTCTATTTGAACGACGGCTAGCGGCCACACGCATAATCCGGTGCGTTGGTAGAGGTGACAACGCAACGGGAACACACACGCACACACACGCACCACAACACAGAGCACGCGCCGCGTCGATGGTCGATTACGCGCGCGGTTCTAATGGCGCTTCCGCGAACTACCGAACGGCGGAAGGGTTGACAATCGGAACAAAAGACACAATCCGAACTCGGGTTTGAACCTCCTTAAATCACACACTTTAACTCCTTAGCTGGTCACACTGCTTTGGCGTTACATTTTGGCACCCATCACCCCGAGACGGCCCACGTGTTTGCGTTGTACAATTTCGTTGGGTTTGAATTTAAACTTTTCGATTCAACCATACCACGGGCCGTTCGTCCAAGGTCACTCACCGCTCGGTTTCACCAGGGGACAAGATAAGACATTAAGTGACCCAAAGGGGGACGGGGGGTGGACGGTATAGAACGAGAACGTTTCGAAGGCGAAAGTCGAGCGGGGGTCGAGAAAGGCCGTGACGAGATCCCCGTGGCAAATGCGTGTTGCGGCCGCGGCACAGGTTCGCGCACGATCACAGCGCGGCGTGCGTCTCTTCGTGCGGCACTTCGACACTTGCGCTCGGGGCGAAACGAAAAACTCGACTGACCACAGAAACACACGAGTGTGTTGCGAACGCTCAACAATCACCGCGGCGTGTGGTTCCACCACTACACGCGCGCGCACAATTGACCGCGACCGTACACTGCGTGCCGTGTGAGTGGGGCGATTGTGCAGCGTTTCATAAATTTATGACACATTTAATTGCAACAATTGCACTTTGGAGCTACTAAAGGGTACTAAAGCAGTGTCACCATCACATCGAAGCCGGATAATTAATTCCGTTACATTTACCGGAACCCTCTCAAATGAATTACAAAACGCAATTATCAGCTCTTCTTTTTTTTAATATTGTTTCACTCCATTAGCAAACGCATCGATTCCTTTTTGTGTGCGCTCCCAAAAACCGTGGCCACAACGCACACCACCATGCTGCACACAAGTGTTCGTGGCTCTTCGACCACCAATTCGGTTGTCGCTGCCTTTGTTCCACGCTAAATGCACTTCGCGACAGAACGGCGTGATTTCCTTCCGATTCGTTTCGCGCCCACCTTGACCGATTGCCAGATATTTTCCCATCCCGCGGCGACTGAGACGGAAGAAGCACTGTTTGGGGCCGGATGATGCGACGACCAAACAACAAACGCGCTGCACGTGGTCACGCTGCCAATAATTGCGCCGCGCCATATGCGCTTGCGTACCGCGCGCTCCGCGTTGCTGGTGAGGCTGGTCAGGGCACGCGTTGTTGCACGCGTCCAACTAGAACGCAAAAAGAATATGCAAAACGAAAGGGGTTGCAAATTTCCCGCCGAAGCGAGCGCTTCGTGGGGATGCTGGTGAAATTGCGCCTTAAAGTATGCAACTCGCTGTGCACTCATCCGGTTTAGCTTTGAATCTACGAACTTTTCTTTCAATTCAATTTGATCGTTCGAAGGAAGGGTCTCGGTATCGGTCGAAGACTGTTCGTCGGTTGAAGTATAAGCCTCCGACCGACAAAGACCGTCGCCTCAAGTGCCTAGGACTCAGCTGTGCCTTCTTGAAAATAAATCGATTCAACACTATACACAAATAAACGGCACTTAAAAGACCGCTACGTTGACCGCTTCGTGGCACTTCAAAATGTTATTGTTTGGCAAAGTTATATAACAAACAAATTCCTTAAGTGCGACTAAGAAATCCCCGTCTTCCTGGTTTGTTGTTATTTATGAAAAATCCCAACCGTTTCTGGTGTATTCCTTTGAACTGTGCCGCGACCTTTCGAGACAGTTTCTTCTAATAAAGTTCCACGAATAAACGGGAAAGAATCTATTGCTCATACACAGCATGAATTAAAGCAACACCCGGAGTTTTATGGTCTCACTTAATTCGCGTGTTTTGACTTCCGTGTTTTACCGACCCGATTTACACCAAATACCTGGCTTATCAGGCAGCTTGAATCTGATAAAAACAATTACTTATCGGCACCGATTGGATCGGTTAGATCAACAAACTAGCAACGTTTAGGTGTGGAAGGTGGCCAGTAACCCGATTGAATTCATTCACCTCACATGCGTACGAGTAGCCACGGGCAAGATTTTCCCGGTCCCAGTTGATCCACCCGATCCGCGAGCTGACGTCCGTGCAGAAAATGTAATCTCGTCGAATCGTATCAATCGGAATGTGCACGTTGTTCACCCCGATCAAAACGATGCCCAAGTTGGCGGCTTCATTGTGCAGGATCTTGTAGTAAACCTTCGGTGCCTGCAACCGTTGCCGCCCGTTGCCGTCAAAGTCGAGGAAAATCTCCCGGTGGTCTCCGTTTCCGTCGGCTTGCGTTTGCACCCCATAGGTTCCACTGTACACCCGAACGTGGATGTTGCGCGAGGCAACGAACGTCTTGGACGAAGCCTCAATCCGCTCCCAGTTTCCGGCGTTAAAGTTTTGCCACTGCGGTGCGACATTCAGGAACCAGAAGGTGGCGTTCTGCTGCGGAGCGTACACAAAGTCGGCACGGGCCGCAATATGGCCGCGCGCCATGTAGATCCCGTTGTTGGTCGTCTGGACCAGCTCATCCGCCCGTTGCTGTGAGTTGAGGATGGTGGCAATCGTTTCGCGTTGCATATTGACCGTGTACAGCGTGTTTACGTTAACGCCCGTGTAGAAGCTACCCTGGATCCATCCGGGACGGGCCACACCCGTCTGGAAACCGGCGTTCGCCGGAGTGAACTCGTACACCACGTAATGGTTGTCGAACCGAACCGAATCGTGGCATATTTCCATCACCCTGGGAAACCGACCCACGCCCAGCTCAAAACCGACTTCCACGATCGTCGCATCGTTGTAACAGCGCCGCACCGTAGTTCGAGCCACGCTACGCCAATTGGCCGTACAGCCAAAGTCGATGAACGGATGCATCTTGCTGTCATAGTTGAACTGATCGTTTATAACGCACGTCACCAGGATGGAGCTTCTCTCGGGGAACAGCGCAAAGCCGGTGGCGCATGCCAGCTCAAGCGTTTCTCCTGCATCCAGGTTAAGGATGCCACTGTTCGTGCTCGGGTACCGAAAGTTCTCTGTCCCGGGCACCAATATCAGGGGCTGCAGTTGCGGAAGATCTCCGTTCAGCCGCACGGCGCAACCAGTAGCTGAATGAGAGGAAGAAACGCGACCATAGAACCAATGAATCAAGGCGATTAACGTTACTTACCGTAACCGTCGATCTGTGGAACTTCAACCGGTAAGTCGTCTATGGGACCACCATCTTGCCAGTCAACTGAAGGAATATCTCTCGCCCACAATCCGCCGCAGAGCGAAAGTAGCACCACAAACCACCTCATTGTCGATCGGGGTGATTAAACCGCCCGATGGATTGTGGAATGGTTTTTATAGCCTTCATCGCGATTCTCGGCTACCGTGCACGATAAGAGCCCGACGTAGATCGGACGACGACTTGAGGCGCTGATTTTGAACTCTCCCTATTGATGTAGAGGTCTCCACTATAGGGCATTCAACGTAGGGTCGCCGAACGACGGAAGTTCGTGCATCTCTGCCTTAACTCAACTTCGTCTCTAATCAGTCCAGACGCTGGTAAAACCCTTGCAATCGGCATCGCCCCCCCGAATACAGGTGTGTGGACCACACCGAAACCGCCTCCACGTTGTCTTATCGCCGTGGATCGCCTTTGTTGCGCTCCTTATCGGCTATAAATAGTGTCCCACCCGGACATCGATTGACGCATTTTAGCACAAGAGGTTTCGCAATGCAGTGGCTGTGGTGTCTTGTGGTGGTGTGTACCTTCGGCCGGTTGGCCCACGGCCAAGACCTGCACCAGGATATTCCGGTCGAGGTACCGGAAGTCGACTATGGAAACTTTGGTAAGGGACCGGCGATCTCTTCTCAGCGGATATTGGATTGATAGTGGGTCTTGCATTTGCTTCCACGATAGCTACCGCCTGCTCGGTACGGTTGACTGGAGATCTTCCCCGGCCCCAACCACTGATCCTGATCCCTGGATCGGACCAGTTCCGCTACCCCAGCTCGAACGGCGGCGTGCTACAGCTTAATGCTGGCGAAACGTTGGAACTGGCTTGCCAGCAAGGATTCCAACTGTTTCCGGGCAAAAGCTCGATCACGGTGGCGTGTGTCATCAACGATCAGTTCAACTACGACAGTCAGATGTACGCGTTCCGCAACTTTGCCTGCACGGATAACTGGTTCAGCACCGCGCGCCGGACCGCTCAGCGATGCTTCAACTCAGCCACGATGGTTGAGATTGGCTTCCAGGTTGGCTCCCGGTTCGCCAAGTTTCTGGACGTGTGCCACGACGAAGTAACACTGGACAACCATTACGTGGTGCACGAGTTTACGCCCGCGAATGCCGGCTTCCAGACCGGTGTTCCTCGGCCCGGCTGGTACCAAGGATCGTTCTACACCGGCATCAACATCAACGGACTGTACACGGTCAACACGCAACGTGCGACGCTAGCCACCATCCTTAACTCGCAAGCCCGAGCCAATGAGCTCGTTCAGGGCACGGACAACGGGCTCTTTATGGCCCGCGGACATATTGCGGCCCGGGCGGACTTTATCTACGGCACCCAGCAGAACGGAACGTTCTGGTTCCTGAATGCTGCCCCGCAGTGGCAAAACTTTAACGCCGGAAACTGGGAACGGATCGAGTCCGCTGCGAAAACTTTTGTGGCCAACCGCAACATCCGGGTGCGCGTGTACGGTGGAACCTACGGAGTGCAGACCATCGCCAACGGAAACGGCGATCATCGGCAGATCTTCCTTGACTTTGACGCCAACGGTAGGACGAGGGTGCGCGCTCCGATGGTGTACTACAAGATCCTGCACAATGAAGCCGCCAATTCGGGCATCGTCCTGATCGGAGTGAACAACGTGCATATATCGCTGGCGGAGATCCGACGGGATTACATTTTCTGCACGGACGTTAGCTCGCGGATCGGGTGGATCAACTGGGAGCGCGAGAATGTTGCCCTCGGGTACTCGTATGCGTGCGAGGTGAACGAGTTCAACCGAGTGACTGGCCACCTGCCGAACCTGAATGTTGGCAGCTTGCTTATCTGAGAGTGACGGCGCAGGACGAACACGCTTTGTGATCACAATAAACTGTACGAAACAACAACTGGCGATTATCAATGAATGGGGACAACCTTCTTCGATCGATTACATCGGGGGGTGCTTAATTGGTTTTCGATTGCCTCGCCGGGTGTAAACGTACGCGAAGTAGTACTACGCTCGATTCGATAAGCAGATTATCTACGGCTATTGTACCAGCTATACCAGGTATCTATAGCTAGCAATGTCCACTGGGAGGTAGTTTTGAGCAGGTCTTCCACGCACAATGTCGTTGCTGAAGGTCTTCGCTGCGACGTGCCTACTGGGCATCACTTCCGGTGTTCTAGGTCGTACGGCTCCCGAAAAATCCGTGAGACAGAACGGTACGCCCGAGGTACTCCCGAAGTGAAGTTCTTGAATAAAGTGTACCTATCTCCCTTAGCTGGTGGATGCAACGTAGACTTTTCGGCTCTACCCGCTGTGCAGCCACTGATCCTGGTTCCGGGAACGGAAAGGTACTGGTATCCGGTAAACGAAACCCGCTGGATCGAGTTCCCCGAGGGCGCCGCCGTGGAGCTGGTGTGTCAGAATGGGTTCAACCTGTTTCCGACTCGCAACTCGATCACGCTCGAGTGCCTTTATGGTGAAAATTTTCAATTCTTAGGCCAGTTGATCGCGTTTCGGGTGCTGTCCTGCACGTCCTACTGGCTCAGCTCGTCTCGAGTGACCCAGGAGCGGTGCTTCCAGGACTCGGTGATCGTGCAGGTGGGCTTCGATTTGGGAGCCAACCGGTGGGTGAACGTGTTCGAAGTTTGTCACGATGAAAAGCTGTACCACACGCACTTTGTGCGCCACAAAATGTCTCGCTTCAACGGTGGCTACCAGTCGGGCAATCCGCGTCCCGGCTGGTACCAGGGTAACCACTACCTCGATGTCAACATTAACAACCTTTACACCGTGAATAAACAGCGCGAAACGATCGGCGAGATCCTCGGCTCCACGGCCCGAGCCGACGAGCTGGTCCAGAACACTGACAACGGGATCTACATGGCCCGCGGGCACATTGCGGCCCGTGTGGACTTTGTGTACGGTACGGAGCAGAACGCCACCTTCTGGTTCCTGAATGCCGCCCCACAGTGGCAGAACTTTAACGCCATCAACTGGGAGCGCGTGGAGTCGTCGGTGCGCAACTTCGTCGGACAGCGCCACATAAACCTGACCGTGTATAGTGGCACGCACGGAGTGCTGTCATTAGCCGACGGTAACGGGGATTATCGGGAGATTATGCTCGACTTTAACCCTACGGAGGGCACACAGCGGGTTCCGGCCCCGAAGCTGTACTACAAGATTCTGCACGACGAGAGCGCCAACGCAGGCATTGCGATCGTTGGCGTTAACAACGTACACATCCCGCTCGAGGTGGTCCTGCGAGATTACGTGGTGTGCGAGGATATCGGGGATCAGGTCGATTGGATTGACTGGGAGCGCAAGAACCTCACGATCGGGTACAGTTACGCATGCGAGGTGAACGAATTCAATGCCGCCATCGGCCGGCCGCACCCACAGCTGAACGTGGCCAAACTGCTGACGGGTGGGGCGATGCGGGTGGTCGGGCTTTCACTCGGGATCATGTACGCCACCCTGATGCTGCATGGTGTTCTGCTTTTCGCGCACCGTGGCGGGGCGTAACACCACCGAGGAGCAACACTTCCGATTGACGTCAGTGTCAGCGCGGGCGCAACACACTCGGAAAAGGTCCTCCGAGCTGGTGGTCATAAGTGATAGGAGCGATTTTGTTGAACGGGTTAGTAATAGGACCTACCTTAAAGTTATGTAGGTTGTTAAAAGAAATGAGAGAAAATAAAAATGGCTTAGTAAGTGTATAAGTAAATTAAACGTCGAGTAAATAAATATTAACCCAAACATCACCATTCGCCTGCTTCAACTGTGAACCACTTTGTAGTGTGTACACCTACCAAACGGTGCGAACTCTCCTGGTATGCTGCCAGGTTTCGGATAATTTAAGCTCCCAAGCAAAAACCCCAAACGCATTCTCGTCTTCGCTGCCTGCACCCCGGTCATGAGGGCCGGCCTTTTCTTATTCTGCGTCGTGCCTCTCTGTTCGGTAAGCTACCCTTTCGACGACCGGCTTTTCGCTTTTCGTTCCTTTCGTTCCTGCTCGTAGCAGCTAGCTAGGGACCAGGTCGAAGCACAATGCGGAAAGCCCTTTTCGTGACGGGCCCGCGCTATTTGTTTGTGTCTTGATTTATCCTTGGACACAGTCGATAACAGGCACCGCTCGAGCTGTGCGGCGACTGTCGGCACCCGCAAGACGCAAGTCGGTGCAAAAATTGCCAAAAACCCGTGAGTCGCTTCACTGTTTGCTTGCACGGGGGCCTGAGTGCTGTTGACGGACCCACACAAAGTTTGTGTTAAGATTATCTAGTGAAGAGCCAAAGTTTATTGAAAATTCACCGTGAGTTACTTATGTTCCGAGGTTTCAAGAAGTGCAAGAATGTAATGTGCGCAATCAAACGAATCATGGTGCGACCTCCAACCAACACCGCGTTAGTGATTGATGGGACGCGCGAAAACAATCATGTTTATTCTCCGTCTCGATTGTCATCGTTTTCGGTGTCGTCATCGGCATCGGTTTGTTGCATTTTATAATGTTGCGTCGTGAGCGCGCTTATCGTGAACGGGCTTATCGCCCGCGCTAAGCCCTGTCTGTTTTGTGGGCTGTGGTAGCAGACGAACCGCTGGAAAATCCCAACCCGGACAGGATATGTGAGCAAATCGACTGCTGAGCGATGAGAATGAGATAATCGGGCAAATTTAGGCGTTCCGCATATAAGTGTGGCGTTGTGAAAAAGCGCAACCCTTTTTCAGTGCAACAGGAAATAAAAATGAAGCACAAATTGTGCCTTAAGTGAAAGTAATGTTCCGATCCAAATCCACTCAACCAGTACCAAGGAGGAAAACTTGTCCGTGTCTGAGCCTCGCTTCGTTAGCAGTGGACCGAAATTGCGCCAAAATTTGTCAGATGTACTGTAGAGACATGTGTGAAAATCACTGACAGGCTGAACTAAATTGGAAGATTTACGACCGGACCGGTGTCCGCGCATGCCAAAAGTGGTTTTAACGAACCGTCAGTTTGCTAATTTACAGAACAAATAAACACCGGCGTATTAAGTTGTAATCGGAAGATTAAACGATTGTCAAATAAGTTGTAAAGTGTGATTTGTCATGTCAAATGAATAGTGTAAACCGTAATGACCTCGGTCAGTAATACATTTTTCTTGTCGCATTGGCAACAGTTCAAAGCATTGGCTCAACATTCTACCTCATAATGGTAGAAACGGAAACTTATTTCGAAAACTACACCCAATCTAAAGATCATGCTGATGACCCGCTTTTGGCTCAAACTTAATCATAAACACTTTTCTCTTTACGAACGTGCTTTTCCTTCACACGCCATTAATCCACGTCAGCTGTTCGCACTGAACTGCTGGTTCGGCAAACTGTTTTCCCTCACGAAACACGAACCGAAAACCGAAAGGAGTAAGTGGTTTCCATAAGGTCGGTTTCGATTTTCACACATTCCCGTGGAAAATCGTGCCAATCGAGCGCAAAAAAATGGCCTGCGGGAAATGTTTATTGTTCCACGTGCCAATTATCCACGCAACTGATCCCCCGAGGGGCGTGTGGAACAGGCACTCAAAATTCCTTTCCTTTGTACGGCATTTTAATGGCCGTGGTGGATTTCAATGAGGAAACAGAAATTCACCACGCGCATCTCACCTCAATCCACAGTCTGTTCTTTGACCTTTGCAAATTGAAGAGATCGCCAACCCTTGGCTTTCGTGGAGTTGACGTTTTTCGCCTGTCAACGCAATCGCAACAACCGTCGGTGGCTGAGATCATAATTCATAAATAGTAGCCACTAGAGCTGTCTTCAGGCGGCGCGTCAACAAAAGACGTTGATTTCTTAATTTTCTTCCCTCTTTCTGGCTTCTTTCACCTCGCCAAGACCACACACGGGGAACGGGTCTTCGGGAAAACTTTGTCTAAATATACGGGAAATCACGGCATCACGGAGGGAGAGTAAATGACCGTCCCCAAATCAATCGCCAGCCGGCCGCCGAAGATGACACATTTCCGGGCCGGGCTGTGGTTCCCAGCGAAGACAGCTCCTCCTAAACAGCTCCAAGGTTACCCGAGCACGCGCGGGATGAACTTGATTGACAAATCGCCCCATCTCGTCCAGTTGTTGATTTTGCTCTTGTGTCGCCTTAAAAATATTCTCTATTTTTGAGCGATTCTTTTTTTGGGCCAGCTTTTTCCGTCGCTCTCCATTTGTTGCTATTTTCATTCCGCGAATGAAGAACATTTGACGTGAGTCCCCCCCACCGCCGTGCCGTACACGCAAACCTCAGGGGCCTGTCCTTATGTCCTGTCCCACCCGTGACTGAGAGCTGCGCGCACGGGTTTCGCTTAGAGTGCGCAATATCGCCGACTTTTGGCTTTGGTTCCGCTCTCAGGGGTCCACCATTTAGGACCACTTAGTGACCGCGAAAGCACGGCTGTACATGTGCCGAGTGCCAGATTCCCAAATCGGACCGGGACCATCGGGTGTTGTTAACTGAATCGGCCCCAGGGAGACGTTCTGTCTGACAACTGACCATCGATCGAAAGTGTTTCCGTTTTTTTTGAAGATTTGCTGTCCTGTTCGAAGGAGTGATAACCAATTGATCAATCGATTGTAACTCGTAGTGAACGACGACAGTGTTTGTGAACCAACGGACGATTGCACTAAACGCAGCTTTCGTCTCCTTTTGCTTATCACCTGTGAGTGTGTTTGTATAAAGTGTAGGAAATGTTGCATCATTACCACGCACTGATCAACCGCGATCCCAAGATAAGATCCATCACCGATAAGGCGTTCGAACGATAGAAAGTGTTGTGAATTTTGTACAAAACTACAACAAGTGACTTAACACACTCCCGCTTCGAACTGTGCACGTCAGACGTACGTCCCCTGGGAGGACAATCCTGCCTTCATCCACGTTGCACCGGAACCCGTAATCCACCGAGCCCAGGATGAACTATTTCAACTCGCAAATACCGCGCTTCTTGGCACACTTGCCAGAGGACAACGACGACAACAGCCCCGATGAGCAGGGCGACGGGGAACGGCACCCGGTGCGTCGCACCGACGACGAAGACGACGACGACGATACCGAGGACGATAGCGGAATCGCCGACGAACCGGCGTTGCACTTTGGCGATCTGCGCATCACCGATCCGCTGAGCGTGCAGAACAGTGCGCTGAACAACTTCTTCCAATACTGGTAAGCCCGATTCTGTTCCTCGAGTTTGAGTTAATTAACGATATGAATGTACTCGGTTATGTTTCGATGTTGTTTATGTTTTAATGCTCCAAAAATCACATTCGTCTACTTCTTGCATTGCCTTGTTCATTTGTTAATTACTTAACTAATGAAAAAAATGTAATAATGCAGAAGGACTGAATACACCTTTGATAAAACATTAAACATTAAAATACAGCAAACTGCTATTTGGAAGTATTGTGGACTAGAAAACCACATAAATTTATTTCGAATAATGAAAGTAATATTTGTAAAATTGTCAAACTCTATACTCTGTTCGATTCACCCCGACGTCAAACCGATTTGTACGTCACGGCCCTGGCGGCTCGGCGGCTGTTTGTTGAAAGTGTGCGGACAAATCCTTTGCCACGCCGTCGTCGTCGTCGGTTCATATCGTCGGGTTTTTTTTCTACAGTCTGTCCTACGTTTTGTTGCGTTTTTTTCTGACGCGCCATTCAGTCAGACAGTGAGTGAGAGTGAAAAAAAGAGGGAACCCATCTCACTCTTACAGCGCACCTTTCCTGACGGCGCAGGAAAAAAGAAAACTCGGCCAGCTCGGCTCTGCGCCACGCAATACGAAACACGACGGAGCACGACGGCAAACGAAAATAAATATTTCCCCGTCACTTTCGCAGATCGCAGATCGTTTAGCGAATTTTTCCCACCAAACCCGCCCAGTTTTCGGGCGGCTGGTTTGGGGAGAAGAATTTTTGGTTTTGATTTAGTGAAACGCATAAGCACCTAATTCATCATCATGGTACTCAGAGATATTGAAGCCGACACGTTCCGCGACACGTTGCCAAACTCAGGCTTGGGAGATTTTTACCAAAAACGAACTACCAGCTTGTGGGTTTCGTAATTTATTTTTCTATCAACTGTCTACTATCGTAAAGTGCAATATGCAAAACATAAACCGTCGCCAGACGCTGCACCGAAGGAATGTGGTCATCTTCTTTTAGTTTGCCTAGCTAAGCCTAAGAGGAGATCTCGAGCGGCGGCCATCTGGTTGGCAGCAGCGATCGGAATCTGGAAAACGCCCCACAATTTTCCAGACGCCACTTGACCTGCGGAGAATGTGTGCTTGAGAAGCATTTGCAAACCATTCGGTCCTCATTCAGCGACCTTGGGAGCTAGAAGCGCTAGCGGGCCTATGGTCAGTCGCTTGACTTTCGAACAGCTGAAAGTGATCCACGCTCATTATAGGACGGCTGAAATAGGGCGTCAATAAAACTCCCTCTTTGTTTTTGGGGGACCACCACCAATTCGGTAATGAGTCCCGGGGACCGGACGACAGTTAGTCCGCCCGCCGGTGTGGCCCAACTCATTAAACGACGATTTATGGGCGAACACTCGCTGATCGTCGAACTCGAGCGTCGATCGTGAATATAGCCTAGCCCGACCCCCGGCTCATTTCTGCTGACAGGATTTATTTTTATTATTATAATCATCCCGCCCATCCCGCCGAAGCGAAGATCGAAGATCACGCGCCGTAGCTCAGTGTTGGCGGGAGTTACGTGAAAACCTGCACCCTGCTTTTGTTGGTGTTGGGGCGCCCATCATTAGACGCTTCCGATGTGCTCATCTTGACGTCAATCGCTCACACGCAGACGGCGAAAAGGACGCGCTCGCGCGCTGTCGGATGCGGGAAAACCCCACGAAAACCGGAATTGCGTTCGGTTGCGTTCGCGGATTAACTCGTGTTGGGACACCGGCCGAGAAGGAGCGGGAAAGGGTGGACATGAACTTGCAACACCTACGCTCCCTGACAAAGTGTTTTATTACGTATCACCTTCCTGGGTCCCTCCCCTACCTACCGCTCGGACGATCGATAAACCCGCAAACCCGTGGCCACATCCTCCGTGGTATTGGCCCAACATCTTGAAACCAAAGCAAACAAGCAACTCCTCCGCAAAACTTCACCCGCGGTTCGTGTGCGAAAGCGAGAAGGTTGCATGGGCCCCGCCTGGGATTGAGATAGTGACCGGGGTGCGTCCCCTGCAGAGGAAGAGGATCGCGTCGGGATGTGTGTGGGGATCCTTTTTGGAGAAACCGGTCGAACCGGGCCTGCACGAAGCGAAACGCTTGCGTACGCACTTGCCACTGTGGCCTCGGATAGTCCGGTCGTTCACAGTCTTCTAGTGACAGTCGCCGGTAGCCGGTAGTAGATCGTGTGACCGACCGTGATCTGGCTGTGCTGTGCCGTGGGTGGAGCCGTGTAGAACCAACTTCCTGTGTGACAAGTTTCATACCTGTGCTCGGTGCGTGGCAGCGACAAAGTGAATCGTAACGGTAGTCGCTAAAATTTAGTGCCTCATTGTCTGCTCGAGTGTTTGCAAACGCTCAACACTTTCCGCTATTAAATGTCCACCGAGTATTCCGGCCGAGACCGGTTCAACCGTGCAGTGTTCGTTAATTTGAACCGCCAACATCCCGCCCGCATACTTCGAAGTGTGTCGCACGGACGTCGTATCCATCTCGTGTGTCCCATATTTCTTCTGCGCTTCTGGCACGTGCCCAAAATATGGTGCACACCTTACTTCATCCGGCCGAATATTATTCTTTCGCTGAAGACACTCCCTCAGTGGGATGGACACCGAAATTTTAACGATTATATAAATAAGCCGCACACCGGGAACGGGCCCCAGGTTCAATTATGTTTAGTTTTGCTTACAAATGACCATGCGTCTCCACTTGTGGCCGAGTGTTCTGTTTCGAGAGAGAATTTCGCTTGATGGTTTAAATACTTTTCGATTGCGCTTCGAGTGCAGCAATCTGACAGCGGAATGTCTGAGACACGATCAGGCACTTAATGAGCTGCCCAGACTGGGCTAAAGTGTTTTCGCTCGTCGTGCGTATGTCATATCTTGTTTCGTTCGTCCTGTCGCAATCACGCCGTCCCACTTGAAGCCCCTCGAAGATGATTCATTCGACAATTGGTGATGACCGACACTGACGGACATGGGTGAGTGGCAGGCAGCCCGTGCAAGCGACCACACGCTGATCGCGGTGCGGTGCGCTGGTCCTGATTGATCGTCGCCGGACGGGAACGGCCTGCATAGGTGCGCTATGTTTAGACGCACTAATTTCGTAGCTGCTGCACTGGCTCCGAAGTGCGGTGCGGACTACCGAGTGGCTGACGTGTCAGGGAACTGCGATGCTCTGCCGAGGGCCTGATCTATTTTGACCTGAAGTGAAGCGTTTAGAGCGCTACCTTGCGTAAAGATGCGCAGTGAGATTAGGGAAAGATTAGTTTGTTTTTCGTGCAGGCGTAATGAAGAGTATTTTCATGCGATTTGTCATTTTTTAAATTATCAACCGACATTTAACACTTCAAAATGAGGTTCGAGCAAACCTTTCACAACCCGCACTAAGCCCCGTTCGACCATGAACAAACCCTGGTCAGCCTAGGATCATTAATCCACACTATGACACTCTAACTCTGTGGCACCAGTTCGTTGGTGGCCTTGGATCGTTAGCGTTTGGCCACTGACGTACAAAGTCAGAGAAAGCACCCGCAGCAGCAACATCCCCATGGTTGACTGGAAACGGCTGCGCTTTGGAAACCGCGACACACTTCGTGGTGCGCCAATCCTGTCTGCGCAATAAACAAATCATCGTCCGGCGCCAGACGTAACGGACTACCTCAGCAAAAAAGTTAATTAACAACACCGCACGCCAACAAAGTCACTGTGCGGGCGTGTCGCCAAGTGGTCAATGTTTACAAGAAGAAAGTCAACCATAGTGCGTGGTTTCGGTTATGTTTTGCTGCTCGGTTCGATTGTTGATCGATTTGATTTCAGCCAGAGAGGGTTGCGTTACAGGAAAGGAATAGACTGCCGATCGCACCGCTCAAACCGGGCCACCTTCCGGTTGGAGCAGCGATCGTACTGATGCGTGTGGCCTAAATTTAGGATCTGAAGCTAAAATTGTCCGTCAAATCGGCAGCCGTAGCGATAAACAAATCGTTTGGGGCATTTCAGATTTTAGACGAGCATGTAGCGAACGACAAAAAAAAACCCCAGCGCCATCATCTCGATTGCGAAGGGCCCAGGGTTGAGGTTTTGTTTGTTTATTATACAGTTTTTTTTGCGCACCATTCACCCGTTCAACCACTAACGGGCTGCGAACCGTCTCGGGCGCGGTTCCTCTCGAGCCAGAACGGTGGCCAATGAAAAGGATAAATAAACACGCTCCGATTCGCACCGATTCCATTCGACGTCGTTGTCAGTGCGCTTCGTCTTAACGAGGCGTTCCGCTCGTGCAAACGATCTTCGCGCATCGTGTCGGAAGTTCTGTGTCCCTCGACACCGGAGGTCGGATGTCCCGGGCGGAACACCGCAGCCAATCCTTCACCTGCTTGCACTTTACCCAGCGCACCCGTTCCACCATGGAACGAAGTGTCGGACAGTCAGCGAAAGTGTTGAAGCTCTTTGATAGTTGAACGCTAACGATTTAATCAACGCGTGAATCAGAGCTTAAAATGTGTGCCCCTGCGCAAGTATCAAGGGCACGCGTGTCGGAATTAGAGGAGTTTGATAAACACCCCGTCGTGTCGACAGCGTGACGACGGATAACGACCCAAGGACAAGGCCCCCGTTTTAGACGGCCCTCTAACTACGCTAATCCACCAGGGGGATCTTGGGTGCTCGAAATTAGTTCAAGGGTAGCCCTTGTTTAACGAATGCATTTGAGAGCACTCGAAATGTCGTTCCTCGCCCGGTGCGTGTCGCACTTCGATGGAGACGCCTGGTGCTGCTGCAAAGCTGATCACTGTAAGCCTCTGGGATGTAGGGGATTGACAAAGTTGCAACACACACGCGTCCAAGGTAAACAGCTTCTTTCGAGAGCATCCGAACACATTCGTTCGACAAGCTGTTTGTTTCAGATCCACTCACAATCCACACACAGAAAAACGAATGTTTTCGTTGCATCAATGTGCTACATTGACTGTCCCGGACATGGAATGTTTTCGTTTCACTTCTTGTTACTCGTGCGCTCCGACACTCCGACAACTTTCTGACCGGCTCTGAAAACCTTGGACTGATGATCGACTTCCCGGAGCCGAGCTCTGACATGCACGCCGTTGATGGGGCCACTTTTTCCCGGAACTCAACGGAACAGGCTTTGCGAAACGCAACAGGAAACCGTCCGACATCACTGTCGATCATCGCCCCATCGGTGACCGCCGTTGATGGATTTTTCCGCCCGAAAGGGAAACCCGAATCGAGGGGGGTTTTCCCAACCGAAACCGCCCCACGGCTTGAAAGTGGCCCTTGAGCGAGCGAAGAGAAGGAGACGCCTGGTCACTCATGAATGGCAGCCGGTGCGTGCGGCTCAAAGATAACGTAAATAAAGATGCTCGAACGGGGCCTGTGAATCGACGTTGAGCTGGTAGCGGAGGTTTCTGGGAGTGTGTTGCGTCACAGAAAAAACTGCAAAAGTAACACACACAGAACGGCTGCGGAAGATTGATGAAATCAACACGCAAGACACGGTGCACGAACGGAGGTTTAAAGAGAAAAAACCATAGCTCGGAAGAAAAGTGCGGGTTTTCCCATCGTCATTTGTGACGCTAACCGAGGCCTGTGTTTCTCGTGACAGGATTGGGGACCCGACCTGGCTTCCGGTGCCAGTGACAGCGACGCTTCGGTCGAGTGCAGGCCGTGGAAGTCTTCCGACCGAGACCGAGACGATCAAGAGAACAATCGGGTGGAACTCACAGCAGCATAATGTTCAGCTTCTTCAAACGCTCCAAGTCGCAGAAGGGCAAACAGAAGCAGCAAGAGAAGTTACAGTGCTCGCCGGTTCCACCAACACCGGCGAAAGCGGACCTTCGCGACGACGAATGCGCCAGTGTTGGTGTTAAGCCATTGGTGACGAAGGATGCGTACGCAGGCGCACCCTCGGTGCCGCCAAGCCACGATGGCGATGAGGAACAGCCGGCTAAAAATAGTTTCCCACCACAACCACCGACACCGCAGCCGGTGGTGACGGTGTTGGGCGATAGGGCCGCTCGGGAAGTCAAGGCACCGGGTCGGGTAAGTGGATCGCCGGAATTAACAAAACAACGGCAGCAGCAGCTGCCCCCGAGGTACTCGGATACGCTTCTCAGCGAGAGATCGCTCGTGCTAGCAACAGCAGCAGCAGGAAGGCCACCGCCGCTCGCCGAGCAGCGATCGGCCACGATCGTTACCGCCATCGACGACCGCAGTTCGAGTGTTCCCACCCGGCCGAACGGTCCGTATCGAACGCGTTCCGTATCGATCAACGACGACGACGACAACAACAACGAGGGCATCGCCGATCGTCGTCCTTCGAGCCCGACCGATGAGCGACTGGCCCAGGAAACGGACAGCAAACGGGATCGACGCGACTCGCCCAGTTCGAATCGGTACGCGCCGCAGAGCGAAAGTGCGATGGCCAAAGGGAAAAGCAGACGCCGCAACTATCAGCAACAGCAGCACCATCTGCAACAGCCGCCACCATCGCAGCAGGCGCAACACCCAGTGACGGAAAATCAGCTAAAGACCTCGACGGTGCTCGGTGATTCCAGTGCGAAAGTGACCGTCATCGTCGAGCAGACGCTTGGGGGCGACGTCAAGGTTAAGGAGGGGCCCATCGGACCTTGTGACGTCATCGGCCATGACGTTTCCCTGAAGGATGGCACTCACCGCGCACGCGAACGATCACCGATCGGGTTCTTAGCCGAGACACAAACCGTCGGAAACGGCGCAGTCTCACCACCAAACCACCACCACGATCACGACATCACCAACACCGACGCAAGCCGTGCGCGGGAGGAGTTATTAAATATCAAAAATATCTCGCCCACCAACGCGCGTGTGTGTGCGACGGTCGAGGGCGATGATCCGGCGCGGCCGGTCCCGGGCCGCTCGGGTGAGCTCGTGAGCGCCAGTAGTGCCGTGTCGTCCGCCGTGCCGTTAGTGAATGGCCCAGCGCCACCGGTGGCCACCGTCCGTAACAGCAGTTCCGTAGCCGTAGTCGGCGAGAAAGCAGCAGCAGTCCCGGAAATGGGCCAACAGCCAAGCCGCAGCACAACAGCACCATCAGGCACTGACCAAGGGCCACGGTCGCGTTCATCGTCGAAATCGGTGTCCCCGCCACCTCCTCCGCTGCCACCGCCACGTGGCCTACGTGTGTCGCACCCGTTGGCCGGTTACGCCAGCCCCGACGACGGTCCCGATGCTCCTGGGGACGATACTAGTGACGATCGCGATGTCTTCTACGAGACCACGGAAACCCTGTCCCCGGGGCTCGACGCCTTGGGGAAAGCGGTGCCCTCCCCTCCATCCCTTCCGGCCTCCCCGGAACCGATCCGGGCCAGTTTGGTGCTCAAAATTAGCGAGTCCACCGTCGGCCCGGAACCCGCTGCCCTCAACGGGCCGTCGGTCGGTGATGGGCGCAAAAAGCAGGTTAGCTTCCGGTTGACGCAGAACGGTAGTGACGACGTGGAGGTGACGAGCGCGACACACGACAGTGACAGTGACGACCGGGAATCGGGCGTGAGTAACAGTGACAGTGAACCGCAACCGCATGACGACAGTGACGCGTGTGATCGATCATTATTGGTCCAGAATGGGCCTTCGAGGTACCGAGCTGGTGATGGCCAGCGGCGGAATGCATTTAGTGATAAGCGTGACTACATCGAGTTTCAATACGACAACAGTGTGCCGTCGCCGGATCCCGCCGGAGGGCGCTCCGACAAGAAGGATGCGCAGAAGGACATGCCGGAGTCGACGATTGTGGCGCTCATCGAGGACAGTGTCCTGCCCAGCCTGCCGGATGTGGTGCGACCGACCAGCATCGAGCCACCCTTCGGTACCGTTGAGAAGATCAACAGTGACATGTAAATATCCAACTCGGGCTGTTTTGATCCATTATTTCTTCAATTGTCAACTGCATCCGTAGATAGCGCGAGGGAATAAATCACTTCTTCATAAGCAAAATGGCCACCAGTGGATGACACGCGAGCGAAGACAAATGCGCGTGGCCAAGTACATTAAACCATAACGGGCGGCGCCATTTGATAGATGTAAACAGTTTATCAGCAGGCAGCGTGACTGCGTCTTTTCGATGAACCAGATTTTCTCACCGTGTGATTGCCGGCCCGCCATTGTTATTGCGATCGCCACAAGGGTGTGTTCCTTTACGGCGCAGCAGGTGATTTCCGCGGCCACGGCTATCTGGCACACCCGCCTGGCGGCTGACAGCGAGATGCTTTCGTCCTGCTGACGAGGATTAGCGAACTGATTGATTTATGGCGCCCCCCGAAATGACAGCCATCTGGAACGGATCGTTCAAGACCGTACCTTTTTTTGCAGCCAGAGGCCAATGATGAACACGCGATTGTTTGCGGATGGTGCTGACTTTGAAATGGGTTGCCAAGGGATGTGAAGCAGATTCGGGACATGATTCACAGCTAATTGCGGCCCAAACGATTGACGTCTGCTCTAAGGCGTGGGCCGGAGTTTCAGTATTTAGTCTTAAACGATTTGCGTTCGAAGCTGCGTGTGAATCACTTTGAGGTTATCGTGTTTTCTCCTCGATGACTCAGTGCTGTTAAATTGTTTATAGTATTTCAAAATAGTCGTTGGAAATTTATTTTGCTTTTTAGCTCAACCGTGAACATAAAACATAAACGCAGTGCTGCAGGCTGCTAATGAGCTACGACCATTGGCTAATACAATGTATCATAAACCGATATCCTTTTTTCCCACGAGGAAACGTTTCACTTCTTCTTGGCCACTACGTCAGAACCTTCATCGTACCTCAAGTGGGTCTATAAATAGCCGCCGCTCAACTGACTTCAAGTTAAGCAAGAGGAAGCTGCCGTGCTCAGCGGAATGGCCAACAAGCTCACTTAAAATTCTTTCCGACTGACCAACTGTCGCATCCTTGGCTGTCGGCGACCTGTCTACCGAGGGTCCGATACAGATTCCCCGCACGCGGTTTCACGGTTTCGCTTTGCAATCCGTATTGATTGAAGCACCCGGCACGTTCCGGCATGCATGCTCGACACGATCATCAAACAAGCTGAAGATCGTGAATGAAAATTATTGAAATATTTCAAGCGCGTGCGCGCGCTAATGGTGAGCCAAGGCACGGGGCCAAGGTCCAAGGTAGTAAGCAGAAGAAAGAGAGCAAAGGAGCTTCTCTTTGATCCGTCCGCGAAGGTGTGTTCGCTAGCCTTTGAAGTAGGTCGATCGAGATCAGGTGCAGGAACATGAACCCAATTTTGTTGCCCATTAACCGACCAAACCAAACGATTGTTGTCCCATTTCAGGAAGGATCTGGTCAACCAGGAGTCTCGGTACAGTGCGAAGCTTAATGAGTCCGAAAAATGGGCCAACGATGCGAACGGCAAGGTGTACGAATTGCAGCAGAAACTGGATGCAGTGGAGCGCGATGCATCCGTCAAGGAGTACAACGTTGAGCGTAAGTTTGAGTCTACTAACTCCTACTGGGGAACATCCCCAGCAGCGTCCCCTTGGCCGGTGAGAGAATGTTTCTGCCCGAAACGAAAAAAAAGTCTCACGACTGGCGTGGGAAGATCGGAGCGGAACGTTGAATAAACATGAAACGCAAATTGAGCCGAGCAAAAAATAAATGGCGCACGAATTTAAATTGATGAGCGAACGCGTGCGACGATGATGCTGTCACGCGTGTATATAAAGCTCGCGCCAGAGGAAATGGGCAAAAGCAAAACACCTCTCGAAGGCGGCCACCCCGCGAAACAGATGCCATCGGAAATAATACACCCAGCCCAGACGTCAGACGATGATCGAGTGGGGTAGCCTTTTCGATGGGTTAGGTCCGATGTTTCGCATTAGAATGGTTCATTGATTGGTTTGCGGGTTGAAATTTAAACCTTCCCTAATGGCCTCACTGACGTCTGCCGGCTCCGACCCCAGCGGGCGCGACGTCAGCGGGCCAAGATCATCACGACGGCACGACGCAGTTGTCACGGCGGCAGGGGCCGCGCCAGCCGTTGCAGATGCGTTATTTTTATTGCGCACCACCAAACCCGTGGAAACCCCCGGCGTGTACACAGGATACACAAAGCGCACACCGCAACATGGTCGTCGCCGGTCTTCATGCTATTTCTGGTTGAATAAACAGTTGACAGTCGAGCTGCGCGTGGTAGCCGCTAAACGTTCAGGAGCAGCGATCATCCAAAAACAAAGACTTCCGGCTGACCTTGTTGCGGTGGAAGATGCTCGCGGTATAAGATCATCTTGTTCTTTTGGACCGCACCCAATGCAGCGCCCAAAGACGGGTTCCCCAAATAAATGGGCTACTGTTCTACTAGAACATTTGAAGGTGCTCCAACGACCGAATCGGTGTCAATGACACCATTTTTGACCATCTCCCGGTTGGACGCTCGCCGAAACATTACACTCTCCGCGGGTGAAATGTTTCACGGCGTAGTACCTCGCGTGCCAATTTCGCTATCATCCTAAGCAGAGCCACACTAACTGCTAAGAAACTTAGAGTTGTCGAGCTTCGTTAGTTGGTTTTTAATGTGTGACGGGCATGTCACCATCAAATAAGCTATGAATAGTAAGCGGCAGCATTGAAGTTCGCCCAGAGAAGTAATCTAGTAATCTCTGGTGCACTTTTGAGCAAATATTCAGCAAATAGAGTTGTTCGACCCGGTCTTCGTTCGTTACGGTTTGGCTATTTGTATTAACTGCTGCTACTGGCTACAGTGAAGATGGGACAGGGAGATTCCAAAAAATTGGACGCCTATTGCAGTACGTTGAGTTTGAGAAGGTGTTCTGTGAAGGTAATGATTAACAGGCCAAGTATCTTGTTGCATCTTGTCGTGGCAGGTTTGCGAGCCGAGCTGGAGGCCACCCTGAGGGAGTGCGAAGGCATACGGGCCCGGTTGCGTACGCAGGAAGCGGAGATGGAAGCGATAAGACTGAGGTCCTCCGAGCGGGAAGATGAGCTGAATCTCAAGTATCAAAATTTAGAAATAGAGCACCTAGAGTTAAACGAGAAACTGAAGGAGGTACGCCAGCTGGCCCACGATCTAAACAGCCAGCTGATCGACGCAAAGACGGAAGTGGACAAGCTGAAGGATGAGCGCCAAAAGCTGCTGGATGCCCGGGCCGAGGAGCAGAAGATTATGCGTGAGGCTCTGGAGGAATCGGTACAGCAGCGCGCTCTGGTGGAGGCCAAGTGGAAGCACGACTTTGAGCAGTTGCGCAACGTGAACAACGACCGCGAGGAGCACCTGATGCAAGACTGTGAGTTCACCATCCGGAACATGCAGAAAACGTGCAAGGAGCGGATGGAAACGGTCGAGAAGGAACGGAAGCAAGCACTGGACAAGGTTAACCGGCTCGAGGAAGTCGCACGGAAGCAGATCAAAGAAGTGAACCAGCTAAAGTCGTACGAGGCCGAAGTGGAACAGTTGCGAGGTCTAACGTACGATCAGAAGGAAGCACTCGCGACGATGACCCGCCAGGTGGAGGATCTGAAGGGAAAGCTACAAACGGCGAACGACAAACTCGAGGAGGAAATGGTGAAGGTGCAACAGATTAAGAACCGTTGCGAGTAGTAAGTACCCGGCCGACCGACTGCGATCGACCCGACAAGCCGCATTAACGCTTTTGGTTCACCCGTCTCCACAGCCAACTGTGCGAAAAGGAGCGCGAGGCTCTGAACCGAATAGAGATTGCTCGCGGTGAGATCGCAATGCAGTGGGAAGATCGCCTGTTGCGCGAGATGAATCGCCTAAAGCTGGAACTGGAGCAGATGCACATGGAGGAGCGCAACTCGGCCATCGAGAAGATTCAGCGTGAAACGATGGCCGAAACGGAAGCCATGAGCCAACGGTTCAACGAGCGCGAGAAGCAGTTGAAGGATGAGGTACTACACGGCCATTTTACGTCCGATCCAGATCCATCATTCGGTTATCATTTTCTCTGTTTCGCAGATAAAGTCGCTTAAATCGAAAATCGAGCAGCAAAACACCGCCATGTCGAATGCCCAGTCCGACGCGGACCAGAAGTTACTCCAATCGCGGAAGTACGTGGAACGCGCCGAGCGCGAACACGAACAGATGCTGGCCAAACAGATATCGGAGAAGGATGAAATCATCGGTAATGCAATCGGCGGTCACGGCAAGACAGACGGTACTTACGGTTGTTGCTCTTTTCTCGCAGAAACCCTCAAGCGTCAGTTCGAACAGGAGAAGCAAGATCTGGAGAAACACTTCGGCGCCCGGATTCAGCAGGTACAGGAGGAGTTTGCGCGGGAAATTTCCGACGCGACCGAGATTATGAAAAGCACACACAAAAAGGAACTAGGTAAGCACGTGTGGCAGACGTAATGATGGTGACTTTATTGACCATTTCCGTCCGTTTCCGGTAGAGTCACAATGGAAAATGCTCATTGCCGAGAAGGAAGAAGCGCTGCAGCTGATGGAAAGTCGAAATCGGAACAAATTGGACGATGCTGAGAACAATATCAGGTACGTCGAGACATTACTGAGGCGCAGGGTAAAGTTTGGGACATCCCTCTGTGTGTGTTTGTTGTTTGCGTTTCGTAGTTGTGAGTGTGTGTATCACTGTCGTTTTTCGCAACACGCTTTTATCTCTGCCGCTAGGCTTTAACTGACCAACCCAACACCACGCGCGGGACTGTGGATTCGGAGAAAACAAAATTGCAGACTTACATCACCTAATCCTCAACGCCCGATCTCTCCTGACCACATACCTTACGCACTCGAAATGCAAGGACAAAAATGACCGGTTATCGGGAATGTAGCTATCGTTGATTACCGAAAAAATCGTATTGCTGTGCCAGTCCTGCCGAGAGCATTCCTTTGAGGCGGTATCGAAGGACGTGGCGTAATATTTAACCATAGAAAGAGGGAAAGTAGAAACAACTTGTTAATTCATTCTTCTTATCATCACGCACACTTCTCGGATGATCTTCGTTCTGAAGTGGTCTTTGAAGCTCTCTTGAAGCCACAGCATCCGTCTGGTTCCCGTTCTTGTCGATGTGTGAAACTCAGCTAATCCTTGTCATTCATCAGCTGTGATAATGAAATGTTTGTTCTATTTTCTCTCTTTTCTCTTTTTCTCCTTTTTCCTGTTTTCAATGTCCCAATGTTCCGTGCCTCTTTATCAATGTTGCGAATCGATGTTTTCGGTAATAAACGATATCTGCGGAACTTACGCGAATGATTATGCACTGAACAGAGATGCTCCATTCGGCATTGGGCCTGGAATGCGTGAGCGAAAGGATCAACACCGTGCAAGCCACAACCCGGTGGTCCAGCTGGTAATGCTGGTTGCCAAGCTGATGAAGGGAGCGTATCCGCTGCTACCGTCGCTGGTACTGTACCAGCAGACACATTCCTTTCCCTTGGCGTCCGTGACACTTTTTCTCACTTTTGCACTGATCGTCTACTGTCAGCTGCGAATGATGAGCCATAATTAATTTTGCTTATGGCTCGGCCATTTTTAAAGCGTTCTTTGTGATCCGACCAACCGGAACTGTGTTGATCGGTACCCAACCTACCCAGCAGCCCGATTGGCATCAAATCTGCACTATTTGTGATGTTACAATGCGCCTCATGTATTTGCATTGTTATGTGTTACTGCCCAAAACCAGCATTTATCCCCGTAGTGTGATAAACATTTTTTATTCCTTCACGTTGAAGTTTCTCGTAAATGACTAAGTTTCGGGATAATATGTTAGACACAGTTTTGTTCATGTTGACGAATAAATACGATTGTGATTCAATGTGGATTTTAGTCAATCAGTCAAGTTAACTTCAGCAGGAACATGGACATCGATTACACTAAGTACTCACTTTCTACACTCGACCTTATCACAGTTTCACCTTCACAGCACACATACTCTTCACTAATATAACGATTGTTTTGCCGTTTTTTCAACTATCGCAACATCCACCCGAAACACCGAATTCACCTTCACGCGAATCACGCGAATGCCCTAACTCGTGCCCTGTTTTGGACTTCGTTTCTTTGGCTTCGTTTACATCGCCCTGTTGTACCCGAACAAAAATGCAAAAATTTCCTCCAACCGGTCCTACGGAACCCATGATCAAATCCCCATAATGCCCACAGAGAACTCACGACCAGCCATCAGCGGCAGCTCAAGGACCTGCACGAGGAGCACGGTTACGTCGTGCGCAGTCTGGAGTCGCGGGACACGAAGAACTCGCAAGAGATCGCAACGTTGCACAAAAAGTGCCGCTGTCTAACGAATCTGTAAGTTTGCGCCGGATGTGCCATTGTTTCGCCATTGTTTGTTCCATACACTCCCAGTGTTCCCAGAACATTTCTCCCATTATATGTCCCTAGTCTGTACATATCGCCATTAGACGTGCATTAGCCCATCGTCGCATTGCTGCCATAGTGTTCTACCGAAACATTGCACGGCTCATTAGCTCAGATCCGAGGGTACACTACACAATAGACCCTGCTGTTACACGGAACCTTTACGATGACCCCTAGACCCGCTGTTGGCAAAATAATACTATGAAACCAGCCTCTTTTCGCTCAGCTCATTAAGGTTGTAATCACACCTTCTCTGTTTCGTGCAGTTTCGAAGAGATGCGTCTGCGCTACGAACGACGGGACCCGCGGCCGGAAGATTTGCGAGAGATTGAGGAACTGAAGAACGTAATCGACTCTCAGGATCGTGATTTGCGCATGCTCACCGAAAGCCTCCGGGAGCTGCAGCTTCAGCAGATGGAACAGCAGCAACAGCCACCGCCTCCACCGCGTCGCCCGAAGGCCAACCGCGGGAAGCAGGGCAAACAGCAGCAACCCGCTGGCAATCAGGGTGGCAAGCAACAAAAAAAGTCTCGTCCACCGTTCCCCGAGCCAGAGGCGCTGCAGCAACAGGAGGAGCTGTCGGAAGAACCGCTTGCCGATGAGTACATGATGGTGAACGGTGAAGAATACATGCAGCAGGACCCACAGGTGATCCTAGTGCCACCGTGCCAGATGATACCTCCCATGGTACGATCAACGTGCCACGTGATCTACGAAGAAAACGAAGCCGATATCATGCGCGAAGAGGAGGAGGCGCAACTTTCACAGGAACTGCATAGACAAGCGGAAGACGATGCAGAGGACTATGACGACGACGTTTTCGAACCGCCTACGAATAAGTTGACCGAAGCAGATAGAAACCTTTCGCAAGACGTGACGATAGTAGATGTTCCCGAATCAGCAATCCACACCGAAGTCCGAGCAGTGCACTCAACTGCGCCCACTATTATCGAAGAAGTGGAAGACGAAACCATGCCACTCAAGTCCACGGTGATTCTTCCTGTAGTTGAGAACGTGCCCACAACGACCCCATCCCGTTCTCGGGAATCCTCAGCACCGCGTATCGTCGTGACGGACGAGTGTGAGAGGGTCAAAGTGAGTGAACCGACGACGGTGGTAGAAATCCTAGAGGATGATCAGTCCACGGCCGCGGTTATTGAGCTGCCCGCCGTTTACGCCAAGCCCTACCCTGCTGCGGCGGATCTAGAGTCAGTCGGTGACACGATCCAGACGAACCTTCCGGCACCGGAAATAACGGTTGTGCGTCTTCCGGACGGTGCAGCAGCTCAAGTGACGGGTTCTTCGTGAGCACTCTGCATTCTCTGTTGATTGAATCGAAGCCTCTACCCTGTACTGTATTACTACTGTCTGATGATAGAAACTTATTTTACGTTTTGTGAGGGTCAGCACAGCGCGAGAAACACACTCCATTACCATCTCCGCCTAGCGCGCGCACGTTTGATGGCGTTCGTTTCGGAACGCTGGGCACACCAGTGAGCGGCGGATATCGGTATTGATATCTTCCCGCTACGCCCATCGGCACTCATGTAGGACTCGATCCTTAAACTTTTGTCTTTGAAGATGGCCTTTTTCTTGCCTTCCCATACTGTAAATATATTGCTAGATTGCGTCTGCAATTTTATGTGTCTCCTTTGGGACCATGTGGAGGATACTACAATTAATCGATCGATGATTATAGATTAAATAAACGAACGGTCATAAAATAGAAGTGACGAGTGTGGGACTTGTATATTCACTTCGATCGATATTATGGAAAGAAACGTTGGTGGGGCTTGATGACATTGATGAATAACTAATCAAGTCGATGAATTATTCGTAGGTTCAAGTTCACAACTGAAAGCCTTGATACAATTACAATTAAAGATTTCAGTACTTTATTGAATCCAGCGCCGTGCAGCGTGCGATGTATAGTAATAAGACGGTAAAGCTCTTCGCCATTAAAGCCTTCGCCTTTTCCATTAAAACTCGTCATTCTCGAACGGATGGTACGGATGGCCGGCAGCACTGGAACGGAACAAGCAGAACAGAAAGGTCAGCGATTATCATGCCGTCTGGGCTAGTGGGTTATCAGCCAAATTAAACGAAATTGCAACTAAATCACCCTCATTACGCGATTATTGAAGAATGAATTTTTCAGTACTTCAATGTCGTCATTTTCTTTTCAACCCTTCCAAACCTATGGGTTGGTCAACAGATTTCAAGTAACCGCTTGAAATTACCTTGTGATGGGTACCAGCCTTCCGTTGCAGTCGAACGAATCGATCAGCGCCATATCTTCCTT
Organism: Anopheles cruzii; assembly: GCF_943734635.1. Classification (NCBI taxonomy): domain Eukaryota; kingdom Metazoa; phylum Arthropoda; class Insecta; order Diptera; family Culicidae; genus Anopheles; species Anopheles cruzii. The sequence goes on from NC_069144.1 coordinate 5,068,603, forward strand.
GGTCAGCTCGAAATCGAATACAGCAAAGTTTGATGCGATCCGCGATTTTGTCACCGACTTTGGGATCACCACGTGGCCACGCTGGATTTGGTAACGGATCAATACTTGGGCTGCCGTTTTGGCGTATTTCTTCGCGAGCGACACAATCTTCGGATCCTCCATGAGCATCGGATCACCAGGCTTAGCCCACGGACGGTTCGGAGAACCGAGCGGACTGTACGCGGTGATAACGAGTCCGCGTTCGTTGCAGAACGGCGATAGCTTGCTCTGCGTCAGATACGGATGGCACTCGACCTGGTTCGTAACCGGTTTGATGGTGGCCGCGGCCAACACCCGCTCCACCTGCTTCAAGTTACAGTTCGAAAGACCGATCGACTTTACCAGCCCAAGATCGACCAACTTCTCGAGCGCTTTGTAAGTGTCGACGTAATCAACATCCGAGTAGGCCGTTTTGCCGTTATCGTCCTGTGGGAACAGCTCACCATCCTCACGGTACGCCATCGGCCAGTGGATCAGATACAGATCGAGGTACTTGACTCCGAGATTCTTGAGGGTCGTGCGACATGCCCCCTCGACCAGATCCGGCCGGTGGAAGGTGTTCCACAGTTTGCTGGTCAGGAACAGATCCTCCCGCTTCACGATCCCTTCATCGATCTTCGCATTAACACCTTCGCCTACTTCGTGCTCGTTCTGATAGACATGGGCGCAGTCGATGTGCCGATACCCGATGTCGATGGCGTCCTTCACCGCCTGCGCCACCTCGCCGGGGGGAGACTGTGTGACACGTTGAAGAAAAAAAATAGTAAAAATATTGTAACTAAAATTTCAAAAAACAACTCAAAAAATGTCTGGCACCGAAAGGGTTAACCACTTGCCGGCGTTTCGTGTTAGTGTTAGTGCGAACGCGACAAATTGGCTGTGTTGTTGTGTCTGTGTTGATGTTTGTCCATTGGCCCTTCCGCGATGCGATAGAGGAATGACGAGTAACACAACAAAACTGTTCTTATTTGTGGAATCATTACATCGCGTCCTTTCTTGACCTACCCTGAGTGCAACACAAACTGTCCCTGGGGAGCTGCCACCCACCCACCAGCACCCACCAACAGATTGCACAGAATAATTCCACCCAGTTGGCCTTGATAGCGCTACACTTCAAATGCTCGGGCACGACACACACGATAGCTTCTGCGTGGGGGAGCAATTACATAATTGACCGCGAGGGAGGCGAACTGTACACATTTTCAATTAGCTACGACGATACTTACGCCCCAGGTGCCCAGTCCGAGAATTGGGATGCTCAGGCCATTGTTCAGTTTCACTCGCGGTACTTTGGATGCCATCGTGCGGGTTGTGGAGCTGAATAGATACTGGAACGATCGAAGCAAGCTGGACGAGAACGTATTCGCGGCTAACTGAAAACTAACGCAACTAACGCTGGTGGCGTTCCCGGTTATAGCCTTTTCGAATGCGTTATCTCGTAGCGATAGCGTCAGCGGACACGGACACACAGAAACGCGGCTTCGTCGCGTGTTTGCTTTCCGGCGAACCGGCTTTTGATACAACCGGCGAACCGACGAACCGGCGTCCCGGTCAATAGAAAAATATAAAATCAATATTCTTCTTGACGGACACACACACATCGAAACGTATACGTGAATCATCAAATAAAAATACGAAGGTCAATCGTATTATTTTTAATAATATCCTTTTGTAAATTATGCTCCCACTGCGGATATTGACTCTGAATATTTTGATAAGCCAACAAATATTTGTCGAACAAAACTCGAACTGCGCCTTGTAAAATTTAACACAACGTTGATCTACGGGGAAACGCGGGAATCGGAAAAAAGGATACTACTAGGAAGGAAGGATAAAGAAAAGAATAACGGAAAGTTATAAAATGAAACCCTTTTTTGACTTGTCCCCTTTGATCCCCTTCTTTGTCCAGCATCTTTTTTTATTGTCGCCTAGAATATCTTTCGGTTTCCTTGATTGTTGATCATTTTCTCTGTGTCATTCAGTTATTTCCCTTTCCTTGTCGGCGTGCACTTATCTCGGTTCGTTGCTTGATAGTCGTCTCTTTTCCTTAGCATCTGCACGATAACTTCACTTCAGTCGATGGATGGGGATGGATTCAAACGTTATCATTCTTTGCTGATAAGCTACCGATGATTGGCCTTATTTAAGTGATAATGAGATGTACTTCATACTTGCAAGGCTTATTAATTTAGGCTAAAGTATGATGAAGTAGTCTCACACTATCGTTTTTCTATCCTGTTCGTGGTATTTATTTTTATCATTTTTAGATAAAGTTCCGACTTGTTTCCGACAGACAATCTTTCCAAAACTAAAAATTCTGGTGGGGAAAAATGTCTTCAAGACAGTTTTCTTTGAACCTATCCTAATGCGAAAGGAAGTGATGACGATCCGTCTCACCGACTCAAAGTGCAGCCACTGCGAGGCAAATTCTGTTCGGTTTGTTCGGTGATGCCGACCGAAGACGAAGGGCGCCTCCGAGGGACGAAACTACCGCGCATGAGCCAACATTCGCGGGTCATGTGTTTTCTGTTTTGTCCCTTCGTGACACTTCAGTTGCGGAAGAAAAACCCGGGGAAAATGTAGGTCACACAGAACTCGAAAAATACGCAAAGCGGTTTGGCCAGAGTTAGCGTTTTTGGCCGATGCTGTACAAGATTCATTCGGTGATCGAGACGAGTACCGTTAGGACATGGGATCCCCTGCAAAAGGTTGGCGATGTTCGGTGAAAGAAATTTCGTACGTGTGACATAAGTGTAACACGATGAAAGACGAAGGTGGAGGGCATAGAGTGGCCAGCCAGCCCCTTCTCGTGAACCGTTCTCTCAGGCGGACAGAGCATACGATAGTGTTTTGCTGAGGGTGGTGACCGATCTTAAGGAAACTGCTACATGGTGCTGAAAGATTGTTTCAATTTTCGACGGTTAAAGTCCATCCTGCGTGTGCTCGGAATCCGTCCACCATCAGTCACGAACCGTTCAACAGAGCGATCGGCTTAGTAACACCCGAGAATCAAAATGACAAGCCCAACATTGAATGGCTGCTCTGTATATCGCCAGCCAATCGAATTTGCCGATCAGCTGCCCTGTGTGTTTGTGCGTGGGTGATTTCCTGAGGAAACATCGAAAACGTTCAAAGTTGACTCTCACACTCACAGCCGAAAAAGTATCTGACGGAATCCTTACATAATCGTGCACTTGTTGCACCAGCCAAGAGGCCATAACGGTACTTACTTGCATGCTGCACCGAAAGGGCCACGGTGCACCCGTGGAACCTGGGCGGAAAACTGTTCGAACTCGGTGCTAAAGTTAGTGTTCAAGCGTCAGGGCAGAAAAAGAACTGACATTGTAATGAGCACATCCCGCGTGCAAGTAACGTGCTGTTTGAAGGTGGAATAAAAGTTAAATATTTGTCCATTTGCATCGAGTTCATCTCAAATTTACCGATGGATTTTCTGCTCGGTGGCTGCGCGGCAACGTGCGCCGGCATCTTCAGCAATCCGTTTGACGTGATTAAAACCCGCCAACAGCTCCATGGCGAGTTAATGACCAAGGTAACGACGTCGTCCGATGGCCACGTTGGAACCAGTAGTCAACCGCGCAATCCGTACCGGTCGGTGTTCAAGTCCTTTCGGACGATCCTCAAATCAGAAGGAATTCTCGGGCTTCAGAAAGGCCTCGTCTCGGCGCTTGCTTTTCAGTTCACGATGAACAGTGTCCGGCTCGGAATCTATCAAACGGCGGAAAACTACGAGTGGACGCGCGGTGACACCAAGGCTGGTACAGTGTTCTACTCGATCTTGTGGGGCGGTTTCAGTGGGGTGATAGGTTCGACGATCGCCTGCCCACTGTACATGATCAAGACCCAGATCCAGGCGCGATCGCACGGCAAGTACGCGGTCGGCTACCAGCATCGGCACACCAGCACGCTGGCCGCCCTCAGCGGTATCTACCAGAGCCAGGGTGTGCGTGGGCTGTGGCGTGGCTATCACGGCATCGCTACCCGGACCGCCATCGGTTCGTCCGCCCAGCTGGGCACTTTCTCCACCTTCAAGGACTTCTTCGTGCAATTCGAGTTCTTCCGTGATTCGGTGGCTTTTACGGCGTTCGCGGCTAGCATGATAAGTGGATTTTTCACGTGCGTGTTCATGTCCCCGTTTGACGTGATTGCGACGCGCCTTTTCAATCAAGGTAAGATGCCATCAGGGCTATAATTCGCATCCATGGTTTTACATTTTCGGTATCTTCTCGTACAGGGGTTGATGCAAACGGGAAAGGACTGATGTACCGGAGCGTGGTTGATTGCTTCATGAAAACGCTTCGTGCCGAAGGTCTGCACGGACTGTACAAGGGGTTTGTGCCGAACTACTGGCGCATCGCTCCGCACACGATCCTCAACCTGACATTCTGGGATCAGTTTAAGGCTTGGCGGGACCTATACTTCGGATGAGGACTGTGGGCGGCATCCGCAGTGATTACTATTTGGCTTTGTACAGATAATTTCCGCTCTACAGAGATTTGCATAGACCAGTGACGCCTTTCCCACGAAGGGAGCCGATTTTTAACTAGGAAAATAAACGAAAAAAGCTACGCTACGAACAATTTAGTTTGAAGAACTCTGGTGTTTGGAAGTTTGAGGCTATTATTTTGAAAGAAAACTATACCACATTGAGTAAGTTTCAAACATTGTGGCTCACTATCTACATCGATACAAAATACTGGTGACATTAGTGTACAAAACGGATATTTCGTAACAATTTCCATCTGAAAACCGATCGCAATAATGATCGACGAATGAAGCGTAGAATTTTGGGAAATTTTCCTTTCTGAAAAAAACCATAATTTCTGTATTTGGGCAGCATTCCAGAAAAACGGACCTCACGCACACGTTGAATATTTCACAGTATGATGTGTCTCTATCGCTTCTTTATCACTTTTTCGCACGGCGTTGCGTAGTTCAAGCAATTCCCAAACCATCCGCGATGATAATTCCGCGAGAGAACGGAGAGTACCGGAGCTCTACTCTCGAGCCGGCGATTAGCGGGTTGTTTAGCGACATTACACCAACACACCTTCCGGTTTAGCCGGACTATTTATAGTCCAACGCAAGATCAGTTAGTTGGCTTTCGTTGTGCGGTTCGGAGTGTTGGAAAATCATTTCGTTCTTCCCGAAAACCGCATCGTTTCAGTTCTGCTATCAGTTCGATTGGGTAGACATTTTGCCCTCATATCTCCCCGTCTGAAAACGAAATGGCCTGTGCTACGGTGCCGAAGGCAATTTTTAAGAATGGCAACAGCATCCCCATGATCGGGCTCGGTACCTGGAACGTATGTAAATTATATTTGTTGGAAAGGTGCCAGCAAAAAAGTGTTTATAATTCTTTCTGACCCGCCGGAATGTAGTCGCCTCCGGGACAAGTCGCTCAAGCTGTGAAAGACGCCATCGACAACGGTTATCGTCACATTGATTGCGCTCATGTTTATCAAAACGAGCACGAAGTAGGCGATGGAATAGCCGCAAAGATAGCTGAAGGTGTCGTGAAACGGTATGAATTCCTGGCGGCCATAGTAGCGAAAGATCACATTTCAACAATTTTTTCAGGGAGGATCTATTTGTGACTAGCAAACTGTGGAACACCTTTCACCGGCCGGAACTGGTCGAGGGTGCTTGCCGTACGACCCTGAAAAACCTGAAGCTGGATTATGTCGATCTCTACCTGATCCACTGGCCTGTTGCGTACCGCGAGGGGCCGGAACTCTTTCCGATGGGTCCCGACGGACAGACGTTCGTGTTTTCCGATGCCGATTACGTCGACACCTGGCCAGCGATGGAAAAGCTCGTCGAAGCCGGTCTGGTGCGCAATATTGGACTTTCGAATTTTAATACCAAGCAAATCCAGCGTGTCTTGGACGTTGCCAAGATTCCGCCGGCCACCAATCAAATCGAGTGTCATCCGTACTTGCACCAGGGAAAGATTACGGCGTTCTGCGCCAAGCATGGAATCGTCGTTACGGCCTACAGCCCTCTAGGATCGCCGGCCCGGCCGTGGGTGAAAGCAGACGATCCGGTTCTGCTCGACGACGGAACGGTTGGCCAGTTGGCGAAAAAGTACGGCAAAAGCGCGGCTCAGATACTGATCCGTTACCAGATTCAGCTCGGACACGTCGTTATTCCAAAATCGGTGACCAAAGAGCGCATTGTTACGAATTTCGATGTTTTTAGCTTCCAGCTCGAGGACGCCGATCTGCAGGTGTTGGCGGCACTCGAAAGAAACGGCCGCATTTGCCCGGAAACGGGCGCATTCGGTCATCCGCATCATCCGTTTGAGAAGGAGGAATAAGAAGATGGTACTGTTTCATCAGAAAAATAAAGTTCCTACGAACCTCTGTCCTTGAATAGTGTGATCCGAAGTGGGTTCAAATTGGTTTTAAGCGTCGCCCTAATATATCTCGCACTTTATCATTTAGCAGCACAGAAACAAGTCCAATTAGCAGTCTATTTAGCAATAGACGAGACATTGAAAACTGTGAAGTTCCCCTGAATGGTCTGAGCTGCTTATCTCATTTGCTGATTAGTATCCCTATCGGAGCAAAACCGCAAATTGGGCAGCGATCCGCAGGGCGGATGTTTGGTTGCGGTTAGTTTGCGTCGCAGTATTTGGGCTTTTTATAAAAAGGTCGTCCGAGACCCAGGGCAGGTTTAGTACGTATTGAGCATTTTCTGGAAGTGACCAACTAACCGTTAAGCGAACAGAATGTCTGTGAAAGCGACTACAGTGACACTCAATGATGGATACCAGATGCCCGTTCTGGGTCTTGGCACCTACAGGGTGAGTTATTTTAGAACCTTATAAATTTCATGTTGTAAAAATGAATATTCTGTGCGCCATAGCTCCGTGGAAAAAGCTGCGTCGAAGCAGTGAAGACGGCTATCGACGCTGGATATCGACACTTTGATACTGCGTTTTTCTATCAGAACGAAGCAGAAGTTGGGCAGGCTATTAGGGACAAAATCTATGATGGCACAATAAAGCGCGAGGACGTTTTCGTAACCACTAAGGTAAAGTACTGTTGTAAAGTTAATGGCCCATTGAGGTGTCTGAAATTTGTGTTCTTTCGCTTTAGCTATGGAACACATCGCACGAACCGTCGCAAGTCCGCAAGGCGTTCGACACTTCCTTGGCCAACCTTCAGCTCGACTACGTTGATCTCTATCTGATGCATTCTCCAATAGGCGCTACCGAGAATGCCCAGGGTGAAACCATCCTGACCGAAGTGGATTACGTAGATACGTGGCGGGCGATGGAGAAACTATTGACAACAGGACGCGTTCGCAGTCTCGGTGTGTCCAACTTCAACAGCGAACAACTTACGCGGGTCATCGAAAACGGTACTACCAAGCCGGTCACCAATCAGGTCGAGTGCCATGTTCGCCTCAATCAGAAGAAGCTTATTAAGTTCTGCAAGGATCGCGACATTGTCATTACGGCTTACAGTCCCTTAATCCGACCGGGAGCTGGCCTGGCTCCTTTCGGTGCTGACTCGCTCACTCCCAAGCACCCGTTCGACGATACTCGGGTGATAACGATCGCCAATCATTACCGTAAAACGCCGGCACAGGTGCTGTTGCGCTACTTGATTGACATCGGCACGGTTCCCATTCCTAAATCGGGCAACCCGGAAAGGATCCGACAAAATTTGGATATTTTCGATTTCGCTCTCACACCGGAAGAGGTGCTAACGCTAGATGGATTGCAGACGGGCGAACGGTTGGTGAAATGGGATTCAGCCGCAGCGCATCCTTTTTATCCGTTCAACGCAGAGTTTTGAAGGAGAATGGGCTTCGAAATGATACTCCTAAATTAAATGTAGAAATTGCGGAGGTAAAAATCACTATCAGTCGTAGAATGCTCAGAGTGATAAGGATTGATGACTTTTCGATAAGGACCTCTGGAGTACATAACTGTTGTACTTGGTTTTTATTACGCCCCATTGTGCAATTCACGGTTTTATTTGTGTAAATGGTTTATGTTATTTTTGAAGAATAAATTTGACTTGCGTACAAATAGTTTGCAATAGTGTAGACAAATCTACTTTCATTACGAACATTATTCACAGTTTTTTATGAATTGTGCGAAAGAAAAGGTTTTGCGTGTTTAACCTCTAGGGGAACAGGAATTTACAACGAGTGGGATTTGACCACCACCAGCAAATAAACTATCGGTTCACGCAATGCTTCGTGCGAAAAGTATTAACCGCTAGTTGCGACTGAACCACAATGTCAAAGCAAGTTCCTTCGGTGAGCCTTAGCAATGGCTACAAAATTCCGTCCATTGGCTACGGAACGTACTTGGTAAGGCTAATCGGATTCATCCTAAGGGCGACAAAACCTAATGACCGTCCCGACCTCAACAGGCACTAAAGGGCAAGGGTGTTGAGCTGGTGAAGAAAGCGATTGATGCCGGCTATCGTCACATCGACACAGCATTCCTGTATGAGAATGAGCACGAAATCGGACAAGCAATACGGGAAAAGATCGCGGAAGGTGTGATCCGCCGGGAAGATGTGTTCGTAACGACCAAACTGTGGAACACGTTCCACGACCCAGCCCATGTAGAAGAAGCGTTTCGGCGGTCGTACAACTCGCTGGACATCGGGTACATCGACCTCTTTCTGATCCACTCTCCGATGGGCCAACAGTTTGCTGGGTACGAGATCGAGGACATGCAACCGAAAGATTCTGCCGGAAGCATGCTACTGTCGGATGTTGATTATGTGGACACATGGAAGGCGATGGAGAAGCTGGTCAGTTCCGGATGGGTTCGAAGTATCGGACTGTCGAACTTTAACAGTGAACAGATTGAGCGCATCCTTGCGGTGGCCACAATCAAACCGGTCAACAATCAGATCGAAGTAAATCCCGGGTACGATCAGCGGCGGTTGATCGAGTTCTGCCGGGAACGTGGTATCACGGTGACAGCTTATGGTCCGATGGGACGGCCGCATCGAACGACGTACGGAAATCGAAGCGCTCTTGATGATCCAAAAGTGCGCGAAATTGGCCAAAAGTATGGTAAAACCAATGGCCAGGTGATATTACGCTATCTGGTAAGTATCTGAACCGATAATCGATTAGATCATGTACTCATTTGTTCCTTTTCTTCCTTAGATCGACCTAGGAACGATTCCGATTCCATATTCCACCAACGACGAACGCATCCGACAGAATATTGACGTGTTTGACTTCAAGCTTACCGACGACGAAATCCAATTCATGACCTCGTTTCATTCGGAACGCACCATTCAGTTCCTGCCCCTTAAAGGCCACAAGTACTATCCTTTCAATGCCGAATTTTGAAAAAAGGCAAGCTCTGAATAATTTGGTTTGGTTTAGCTTATTCTTCCCGGTGTTCGAACAATACATTGAAGTTTTCTTCCAAATAAAATGAAAACCTTAATAATAAATCAGCGATTTTTATTGAAAGCTTTTTTGTTAGATGCTGTGATTAGAAAATAAACAAGAATGCCTGAAGTGGTGCTTGTACTCTTATCGACTTAGCAACTTCCAATTTTACTTAGTTGGTTGTTGTCGTTAGACTCCCCGATTAATGCAAGCACTAGAATTCGATATTGAACGGAAAGTATTTGCTTTTCACACACAGACTAAAGGGAACCGATCGCTTCCCGGTATGGAAAGTGTCCATCACGGCCATCTCCTCCTTCGTCAGCTTGAAGTCGAAAATATTGATATTTTGACGAAGGCGTGCCTCATTCGCTGATTTTGGAATAGGGATCGTGCCAAGTTCGAAAAGATACCGAAGAACAACCTGGCCCGGAGTCTTTCCATACTTCTTGGCGATCTCCGCCACGCGTGGATCATCCAGCGCCGGTTTGGGAACATTTTCGGGATCCTTCTCGTAGTAGTTCGGACGACCGAGCGGACTGTAAGCGGTGATGGTGACATCGCGCTCCTTACAGAACGCCGTCAGTTTCCGTTGGTTCAATCCCGGGTTGCACTCGACCTGATTGGTCACGGGTTTAATTTCGCATTCCGCCAGCAGGCGAGCAATTTGTTCGCTGTTGAAGTTCGACACCCCGAGTGACCGAACTTTGCCCGTCTTCAGCAGCTTTTCCATCGCTTTCCACGTAGCAACAAAATCCACTTCGGTCAGCTCGAGCTTGCCGTCGGCATCGTACGGCATCAAGTCATCAGCGAACCATCCCTTGAACCGGTAACTCATCGGAGTGTGCATCAAGTAGAGATCGATGTAGTCGAGGTTCAGATTTTCGAGCGAACGCCGGAAAGCTTCCTCGACGTGCGACGGATCGTGAAAGGTATTCCACAGTTTGGTCGTGATGAACATGTCCTCTCGTTGCACCACACCCTCGGCTATCTTATCGCGCACTGCTTGGCCAACCTCCGTTTCGTTTTGGTAGAAATACGCCGTATCAATGTGCCGGTAGCCGGCGTCGATTGCCGTCTTCAGGGCGGCCACTCCTTCGCCTTCTTTCGACTGCAAGTGAACGAATTAAACTATTGCGCACGTAGGTTTAGATATTAAACATACTTACCAGCCATGTTCCCAGCCCAAGAGCGGGCATTTCGCGACCATTGTTCAGCTTCACCATCGGAACAGTTCCTTTTTTCGTGGCCATTTTGCGTGGAAAGCTCGACAAGAATGATCTAACAGAGTTAATGATTCCGAGTGGCAACGTTTGCTTTGTAATCCTGATTGACACTATCTAATCTAGCTGGTGATAAAATACGCTATTCAAATGATTTTTTTTTGCCGGCAGATGACCTGACAAAACTGATGGAGATGGAGAAACAACTAACTTTTGAACGAAACTCCTCCCAGCCTACTTGAAGTAACGAAATATAATGTTTCCGGTCAATATGCCTGGCAACTTAAAAAGAAATTGATGTAAAATTTCAAAGATAATAAGCAAAACTTAATCGAAATTTATAAAAGGCAAAGGTCCAGTTTTGTATGCAAACAAGAATCGGTGATTGACTGTTTATATCGCCCAGTTCAAAACTTCCAGTGACGGTTACGTCAGACGATCGAATGGCCATGAACCCGGAGCAAATAATAAAAAAAAGGAATTTCTCTGGATGCTGTGGATGGTAGGGCCATAAAAATGGAAAGGCTCCCGCGAAGGTAATAAACCAATAAATATGGCCGCAAGAAAAACACAAAGAAACCTTGTACGATTGAATTATCCTTCCAACAGGGATTCCAATACGATTTCATTCCATTTTAATTTTCTCTTGTTATTTTAGTTCAACTTGCGGCCAACACTTTTAGCAAATTCGTACTCCTAATGAGCTCCAGAGCATCTCTGAGCGCAGTTAAATGCGTGTGTAGACGAGTTGTGGCGTAATTCCAAATGGCGGTGCGAAGGGCCGGTTTTCGAATTACATTGGAATTTTTGGCGACCCCTACCGACTGACGTCCCGTTCTCCTTTCCATGCTTTCCGGCCGCGCGCTTTCTTTTTCTCTCCTCAATTCTTCGTTCTTATCCGCTTCCGTTAACTTCTTAAGTTTACTTAAAATGTACATCATCTCAGCAGCTGCGCGATTCATTCACTCTTCGGCGTCCGCGAATTTATCATCATCTGGAAGGCAAGAGAGATTGGTTAGTTTCTAGCATACGACAAACAAAGCCATCCTATACTGACCGTCCAACTGTAAGTTTCGCATTTCGCCAACTTCCGGCAAATCATCCACCTCGGCTTCCATGTAATCCTCGTCTTCGCTGACGTCCGAACCCGGATTCAGGCTCTGGCATTCGCGCATGGCAACGTAAATTTCGTCCAAGATTTGACTACTGCTGGGCAAAAACCAAATCTCTGTCATTGCCGCCTCCGAGGCGTCCGATTCGTGGCCTTCGTCGTTTTCGCCCTCCTCATCTTCCAGATGGGCATTTCCGTTGTTCTCCGGAGGGCCCTGGTAGAATCCGGGCCACACGAGATTTATGTCCAGCATTACGTAGATTCCTTGAACCGGAGCGGAGGAAATGGCTTGCACTCCCACCCTTGGCCATGGAATGGAGATGCTGCTGTTCCGCTCCGCGCAGCTCCAGATACACGAACTATCCAGGTGGAGAAGGGTTATAATATACCTAGCGCACCCAGAGTACGCGCCGAGAAGGACATAATCGTTTCTTACCTTTCCGTTAGATGCAACATACCCGGCGCCTCAATTAGGGTGCTGCCGATTTTAAGCATTACCTCCGACGCGGAATAGAGGATTCCATCGACCGGCGTAAATGCCTCTCCGATCGTAACCATGGTGCGTTTTGCGAGCACGTTAAGAACCCAGTTGAAAAACCTAACCTGCTTCGGTTTATTGCTGCCCGTGCGCTTCCGGTAGATCGTTCCGGTCGTTCAGATTCTATCCAAAGTGAAGAGTTGCAAGGATGAAAATGCTTTTCTGTGTTTCAAAATAGATGTTCTTTTCGCTAATTGGCGTTCGCGAAACTTACAGGGTGCCTCGGTAAACAAGCGTACAAACAAGCAATTGGCAGAACCTATCAAAACAACTAGCCGCGGCGAAACGGGCCAAAGTTAACGTTTTTCGGCGAACCACTCTTTTTCTAGCTTATTTGTTGCAGAGAATGTTAGACTTGAGTAACAATAAATAATAAGCAACATTTAACATTTATGTTCCGATATTCTTCACATTGAAAGCGTGCTACATTTATTTACCAGACTCTAAGTTCTGTTGCTTAGTCATCCGCGCGACCATTGTCAAAAACAATAACTGATCGATCTGACCGTTTGCGGAACACGCGACTTTCGTAGGCGCTTTGACATTCGGCAACATTCACAGCTTATAAAATAAACGCACGTGTTTAGTTTGGGGCTGCATTAAATTAAGGATAAAATCGCCAAAATTGTAACCACTGGTGGTTTAATTAGCGTTTATCTTGTACCAAAGATAGAAACAAACAGTCCTGCCGTGAAAGTGAAGCCAAAAAGTTAAAAACAGGTCCACAATTATGGGTAGACCAGGTAAGAAAGCTGCGGCGTGCGGCGTGTGTCTGATGAAGCCGGTAGCGTGTATTATTATTTTAGTTTGTTAAATACGGGATTTGGCTTTGCAATACGAATTCATAGGTCATTCTCGTTAGAACTAGTCGATTAGCTCGCGGTTTTAATGTATTCTTACAACGATGGCCAGTATCTGATGTCCCTAACCTCTTCCGATTTGTTGCAGGATTCTCTCCACGAGGCGGTGGTGGTCGCGGAGGAGGAGGAGGCCGTGGTGGTGGCGGCGGAGAAGGTGGATTCGGTCGCGGGGGAAGAGGAGGCCGCGGTGGCAGCGGCGGCGGATTCGGTGGCCGCGGTGGTGCTGGAGTTGGTGGGTTTGGTGGCCGTGGTGGTAGCCGTGGTGGATTCGGAGGTGGTCGTGGACGTGGTGGTCCCGGAGGCCGTGGACGCGGCGGTCCCGGCGGTCGTGGAGGACGTGGAGGAGGAAAGCCCGGCGGATTTAGGGGAGGCAAAACGGTCGTTATCGAACCGCATCGTCACGAGGGAATCTTCATCGCGCGCGGAAAGGAAGACGCACTGGTCACGCTGAACCTGGTGCCGGGATCGGAAGTGTACGGCGAGAAACGGATATCGGTTGAGGTGAGTGCTAACCCGGAACAAAGATTATGTTACGATGGACGGATATGATGAAATATTAGCGCAGGGGTATTGAATTGGCAGGAATGTGGCCAACGGGAAGCGTGCTGACCGTGCGAAGTGGAGCCCGAGGCATACCCTTCCACGAGCGCGCTTTCTGTAGAACTTGCTATCTGATCACTCGTGATCGCTTCCTCTTTTGTCCCTCTCAAAAACTAACGGAAGTTATTAATATCGAGACCGTTGTTGTACTTTTCACACAGAATGAAGGCGATAAGAAGGAGTACAGAGTGTGGAATCCCTTCCGATCGAAGCTGGCAGCTGCCGTGCTGGGAGGTGTCGATAAAATTCACATGCCACCGGGCTCGAAGGTCCTGTATCTGGGGGCCGCATCGGGCACAACCGTTTCTCACGTGTCCGACGTCGTCGGCCCGGAGGGATTGGTGTATGCGGTCGAATTTTCGCATCGTTCCGGGCGCGATCTGCTGAACGTGGCCAAGAAGCGGACCAACATCATACCGATCATCGAGGACGCCCGTCACCCGCACAAGTACCGGATGCTGGTGGGACTGGTGGATACGATATTCGCCGACGTGGCGCAACCGGATCAAGCCCGTATCGTAGCGCTCAATGCACACAACTTCCTCAAGAACGGAGGCCATTTTGTAATTTCAATCAAAGCGTCTTGCGTCGATTCCACAGCCGTGCCCGAAGCGGTATTTGCGTCGGAGGTGAAGAAGTTGCAGTCTGAGAAACTAAAGCCCCAGGAACAGATCACCCTCGAACCGTATGAACGTGATCACGCAGTGGTCGTAGGCGTATACCGACCGCCACCGAAAAGTGCCGCGTAACGGGGTTCCACACATTTTGGGCCCTTTATTTAGAGCGTAAGATTAATTACTTCTCGTTACACTTTGTGTATCAACAAACATTATTTTTTTCGCATCAGATCGAAGAGCTAGAGGTTCGAATCGGTGTAACAATGAAGTTTTATTTTAAACGTTTCATACTAGATTACACACAACCTGCCGGACAAAATGAAATGGAAATAAATAGAGCTATATTACAATTGAAATGGCCAATCCTAGACGCCTTTCTCTGGTTTTATTTTGTCGTTTATTTCCGAAGATGCCGACTCTTGCTTCGGTGGAGAATCCCCTTCGCTATGCAGTACTTCCGACAGCTGAAGCCAGTTAAGTGCCTTGGCCAAAGGATCGTTTCTCGACGGGTGGCGATCGTAGTTCCAGTACGTGAGATCCCGAAACGCTCCCGCGAATGTTAGGTTTCGATCCTCATCATTTGAGAGCGGCTTTTTCGTTTCCTGCAGTATCACACCCTTGTACCCGTCCGGAAGTGTCATCGCCTTGCCCTGCAAAGGGTATCCGCGGAGTGCATTTTGTACGGCTATCAGGAAGGAAGAGAATCAGATGAGTTACTAAATTCAACTCGAAATCGAAATAACGCACTTCCGTCCTGCTGGCACTCGGTGGTGTAGGGCGTGAAAAACTTTTCCACATTAGCCGGTCCGTCACCGTCAATCGTGGCCGGAATGTAGTGTAGCTGGAGCGGTGGTTCGGCCAGGCTCTTTTCAACATCACCGTGACCTATTCTAAGGTTGATTGCCATTTCTTAGGTACAAAATTAGTTAAAATGTTATGTTACAAACGCAGCAATGAGTTCAGAAACGCGCGAAAACCTGTAATTTGACGTTTGCCCGAAATTCGCTCGTACAACCGAATTTTTAGGCGTACTCTGCGAGCGACGTCCGAGCGGTTTGACGTCCTCGCTGTCAGATTTCGGATTGCTGTCACTTCTTCTTCCTCACTTCTCTTCCTCTTTTGCACTTCTTCACGTGTGTGTTTGTCGAATCTGAAGCAGTTTATGGCGAACGAGCGAGCGAGATGCTCTCAATTGGTGTTAAGAATTTCGGAAGTCGAGACAATTGTTCTACGCAAGTGATCGGTATGTGTAGGCGAGTGCCGGAAACGTGTAACCCTTACGCCACCCGCTAAGCCCCCGGTCAGTTTAAACGCTACGAAAAGTGTGCCTACGAAGATCCACCTCCACTCAGGACGAGATCATTTTTCCTTGCGTTGACGAGCTCTTCGTCTTCGCCGTCGTCGTCGTTTTCATCGTCACGTTGTTTTTCTTTTAATAAGAGCTCCTCGGAACGCAAGACGTACACAAACACAGCCGAAACCGAAAACCCGTACACCCGACACACGGCAAGGGCCAACGCAGCCAAGAACGGGGTGCGAGGCGGCGGAAGCCAAGAAGAATGCAAGAGGGCGAGGCGTCGCCACTGTGTGTGTGAGTGTGCGTGCGAGCTAGTCCCGTGGTCCGTTGTTTGTTCATTCTTTCAGATCCCGGTCGGTACGAATATCTTGCCAGCATCGATCTCTCTCTCTAGGGATCATCTGGAGGGCCCAAACTCTTTGCGGCCTTTCGGTGGATTCTAAATGGACCAAGAGACCGACCCACCGAAAATCCACCAAGGTCTACGAATCCCTGGCCCGCTAATGGGCGCAATGGTTTCTGGCCGTCCTGTCTCCGTCGCCGTCACGCCTACACGTAAACAACGCATTGCTTCGTTCGCGGCCATCGTGCGCCGTGCGATGGTTAATAGGCAATTTGTGCGAATGGAAACGATCCTACTAGACGGTGGAAGCAACAAAGTTGATCCATTAAGAGCGATCGCGATCGCCAGTTCAATAAGACACGGGGCCTACTTGATGGCGTGATGAAGGAATGCGTTACTGTTTCACCGTAATTCGTTCCCACGCAGAATTCCGGGGCAGGTCCTGCGGTTTCCGTTGTGACGCTACTGGCGATCTAGTCTGCGATCGTCCATTGCGTCAACGTGTGCACTGTAATGAGTTCAACGATCGTACGATCATCAGCGTACCATCATCAATGGGTCATTGAGTGCCGCATGTATTTGGTATAGTAAAAATGTTCATTTTGTCCGATTGTGGAGCTTCGACACATTCGAAGCAAAACAATCGACGGTGCGCCTCGTGAAGGTGCACACTTCCGTCCGTGTGTGTGTGCGTGCGACACAAACGCGATCAACCGCACAGCGCCGCCAGGAGGATGTGGGGCTGGATGGCGGATAATTGGGGTTGGACAGCAGCGGCGAAAAGGGACAACAGAAGGAGGAAAAAACCGTTGCCCGAGCAAACAAGAGCAGCAAGGAAACAAAGAGAGAGGCAGAGGGAGAGAGAGAGAGCGGTACGAGTGATATCAATGAATTATAGTCACAGGGGATCGTCGTTCCATTGATGATCGTGGGCTTTTCGAGGTTGTAAACCCGCGAGCAACCCGCGGAGAGCTCTCGAAAGAAGATGTTTAATTGTAGCTCTCGGTACTCGGTACTAAGGCAAGTCGGCGGTCGGTGCAGAAACCCGCACCACTAGCTAGAGGCCAGCTAGTGGTAGTGGTGACGATGATGGCCCACAAAGTGAAGGGTTGAAAACTAGCGAAACATTCGTTCGTCGGGGACCAGTTTTTGATGGGAGATGCAGCGAGCGAAAGGGAGAGGAAGAGACGCGCGGACTGCACTTGCATCATGGCGTGGTGTGGCGCGATCATTGTGTTATGATTATGTGTATTCAGTTTCAGCAAAAAAAAGAAGCAAACGGGTCTAAAAGGGGAAGTGATCTTGTCCAACGACCGAGTGTAGTGGTGAACGAGGAAGCAGAAATAATAGATGATTGTGCTTTGTGGCGCCCTCCCCCCCGTCCCGATCCGATCGTAGGCTGATCGTAGGCTGCTGGTGTTATACTCGTGTGCGCGTGTAGCGTGAAGAAGAAAACGGCGATAGCAAGAGTGAAATATTTCCAAAGTGTGTTGTGCTGGGCACAACAACGGAGCAGAAATACTAGCTAGCGACCCGACCCGACCGACTATTGTGTTCGGCGCGGCGCCCAGCGATGTTTCCTACGGTTGATGGCTTATCTGGTTGTGTTTCCTGGTCGGTTTCCGGTCACTAATGGTGCGCCGTCGTCGACGTCGCCGATCGCCTGAGATCGTCTCCGTAGTGACGTAGCGTAGTGCTGCCTCCGCGCGTGAAGGGGGCCATCATTTGTGAATTCGGCGAGCTCTCGTGCGGTGCAAGAAGAGCACGCGGACAGCGGTGCAGGGCGGTGCAAAGCTTACTCCTACAGCAGCCGGACGACGGGTGCTGCACCACCACGATGAACAAGCTGGAACATTCGCGTCGAAATGGCACCCAAAAGATACGACTTACCAGTAAGTATCGTCGTTATTCTCACGGTTCGAAACCGGCAAACCGGGTGACAGGAATCCTGGTACCTGGCGCACCAGGTACCCTGTCTCATTCTAAGTTCTTTTATCTCACAAACGACCTCCCGGGCGGTTACGGCATCGGCCGAACGGAATCCGGAGGAGCCTGCTGATCCAGAGTTCGAAGGGACTGCGAAGCGATGAATGATCATCGAAGGTCAACGAAAATGTGCCTTTGATGGCTCCGTGGCATCGTTCGGTCCTTCTTAGCACGGTATTCGTCCAAAAAGCGATCCTTCCCGATTGGGCCTGGCGATAAAGGAAGAATGTTTTATTGACCGCCTGTGCGCCGGCGGCGAGTGCGGCGTTAATGTGTCGTCCGAAGTTGGTATGTTTGGTGGTTTTTCCCAGGATGGTCCCATAATAGTCCCGTTTGTGGACGAGAAACATAAGTAAAGTGGGAATTGGTAACTAATTACAGGCATTTAAATATATAAAAGATGAAACTTTTACGTTTGCTGATCTTGTTTGAAGTCAATTAAATAATTATTTTGAATCCGTATGTCTATCCGTGTAAAGAGAACCCAAAATAAGCTTTCTTTAGCGCGGATATCCACAATATTTCACAACTCAACTCATGCGTCAACTATTCTTTTTACTTCCAGTTCTCTGCGCCCGCAATCTGGCCCGGAAGGATATATTCCGTAAGTTCCGAAGGGTTCTCCGTCACGACCGGGCGGCGGGTCGTGTCGTTCTTCGTGCCACCGCTTCTCTCGCATATTTGGAGGCAATAAAAGCACGATTTGCTTGGAATGTTATCTGTGCGCATCCCGTGTTACGGCTCACGGTACACTTGCGGTGCCGGCGTTAGATATTAGATTTAATGGCCCACTGAAAGCCATTCTGATAGGGCATTAAGGGGCTCCCACACACACGTGGCATTTAGCGAACTCGAATCGGTGGTATTCATGGGTCGTCACCGGTCAGGCAACTTACTAACGGACAATGTTTTGTGAGTAAACTCTTCTCGAGTAATTCTACCGAATTTCGGAACTGCTCACGTGAGAAAACACCTTTGGGGCCCTGTTCGTTGGGACACACGGTCCTCGCCACCGGTTCGCCATCAAACACCGTTTAAATTAGTTGGGAAAACTTCATTAAGTTTGCCATCTTGTGCAAGGGCATCGGAGTCGAAAAGATGACGGTGCGGCGTCTGCCGCCTGACAAAGAAAATCAACACGGGACGAAGGTGGCACAAGCTGGTGGTGGCACGTGGACCAACTTTTGCGTTCGCTGAAATGACTGCGCTCTCGCGAGGCACTCGCATCCATCGACGTGAAAAGAAAACCCGGCCAACCAAAAGTCCTTGGGCGGCGTCCTAGGGACTTGTCGGTGTTGAAAAATGCACTCGACGCTGGAAGCTGGATAGTTTTACCACGGTATGTCCGTTTTTTCGGGGTTGCCTTCTATTTTATTATTTATTTAATTGAATTCCCCACCGATGTTGTGGTGGACCGACCGAAAAAACAACGGACCATTGGCCGAGAAACTTAGCAAAGCATGAAAAATCTCTTGCATAATTTCGTCCACCGCCGCCCAACGGTGTTCCGGCCGGCCACCCATTATTCCTTTCCAATCCGCTAGCTTACGTTTTCGTGGTTAGCTCGCTCGGGGGAGACCGGTCAAAACAGAAGGCAAAAAACGACTAGCCCAATTTCGGTATAGTTTCCGAAATGATTTTCTCCTTTTGGCCGCCGCATGGCCGAGTCGGGCCCGCGTTGGTCAATGCGGGGCGCGCAACACAAAAACCACAACCCTCCACAGTACTATTTTCTTTCTCCCCCGGGGCGAGAGAAATACATATCCTTCCGCCGTTTTTTTCCCGGTGACCCTCCGATTTCGGTCCGTTCCCGTTCCCGTGGCCGCCGATTCGAATTATTATTCACCATCACCGCCGGGCGGGACGAGTTCGAGTGGGCACGGTGTCGGATGCACCCGGGGCGGCGGCGGCGGCTGCGTTTTGCATTTTTAATTCCGACTTTTCGC
The DNA here is from genome assembly GCF_943734635.1 of Anopheles cruzii. Taxonomy (NCBI): domain Eukaryota; kingdom Metazoa; phylum Arthropoda; class Insecta; order Diptera; family Culicidae; genus Anopheles; species Anopheles cruzii. The sequence goes on from NC_069144.1 coordinate 5,088,562, forward strand.
CGCTCTCGCATTTTGCGCGCGATGAATGGCCAGGGGGTTTTCTGCTTCGTCGGCGTGTCGTCGTCTTGCGCGCGGTTCCAAAACGGTTCATTTTTTCCACCCCGTTCCCACCGGACGGATTAATGGCCAAGGCCGACGTAATTTTCGGTCCCGCGCGCGCTCTCCCCGTCGGGGGGGAAAGCTTTGATCCGATGCGCTAATGCTGAATGCGTTTCGCGTCGGTCGATGGCCTTGGGTTTTCTTTTCTGTGCGTTATATGTCGGTGCTAGAGACGAGGATTCGTGCTCGTGCGAAGGCTTTACGCATCGACGAAGAAAGCGAAAATAATGCAAAACCAAAACATGGCGCAGATGGCATAAGAAAAGGTGTATTCGCGGTCTGTTGCGATTTATGCGGCACACGCACCACTGCGCACCGCACGTGTCAGCCCTTTTGTCGGCCCCGTAGGGTTCCCGCTCCGGTGACTGATTTGAGCAGAAACGGCACGTCTCCGGTTGACAGTTTGATGTAACACACGGAGCCCACAGTAAAGCGGCCTGATGTAACAGCAATTTTCAGTATCGCTCTTCTTTTGAGGCATTCGAAAGAGGAACAAAATCGAGCATTTCCGAGTCCAGGTCTCTGTCCAAAATTGCATTGCAAACTTCAAATTGAGTGCATCAAAAAATCCTGTACACCTTTCATTATTATTATACATATTATTATTCGATTTTGACATCTGCCCTTCATTTGTGGAAATGGCATCAAAACAAGAGGAGCATCGTCTCAAAGCTTTGCACCGTCAGCGCGAAAATCCGAATTACTCGCGCGCCAAGTTCGCGAAATTGTTGAATGTGGCCAAATCAACGGTCACCAATGTATTGTAAGTATTCGGAGAACGTTTGACGACAGTCAGAAAGACTGGATCAGATGGAAGTCGGAACCATGAGACCGCAAAAATGACGAAACGAGTGATCAGTTGTTTCAAGCGGAATCCCAAACTCTCCGTCCAAGATGTCGCAAGCAAGCTGGAAGTGTCGTCTTCAACCGTGCGATGAACTAAAATACGAGCTAGTCTAGCATTCTAGAAGAAAATAGTGACTTCAAATCTAGAAGCAAAACATGTCGGCCAGAAAACGATCGCGTAATCTGTCCATAGAGATGTTAACGAAATTTTCTGCGTAGTGCAGGATGGTGAAACGGAAAGGTTCTGTTGCCTTTCTTAAAAAAGCACAAAAGTTCCGTACTGTTTTGGCCGGATTTAGCATCTTGTATCTGCATCTTTAGTTATGGGAAAAAGGCCATGGAGTGATATGCCGCAAACAACGTCCAAGTGGTGCCCATGAAGACATGAACCCTCCCAACACCCTCGTAAAACAGCTGTCAGTGAGATGGAATTCAAAAACTGGCGTTCTGCAGCAAAGAAAGCGACCAAGAGAACGGTACAAAATTTGATGAAAGGAGTACAACGAAAGGTCCGGCAATTCGCATTCCTTAAGACGGAGGACTGAATGATATTTTTTTACATATTCTGCATAAAAGGAGCTTTCAAAAGAAACATTATTTGATTTTTATTAAAATGTTTGACTGATTTACTTTTTTTTTTGTTTGACCAATTTTGGACACCCTTTACGATCTGATGTTGCCGACCGATAAGAACTCCCTTCCAAACTGTCGATCGTGATTCATCGTTGCGGGTGATATTGAGTCTAATCCCCTTATCCCATATTTTGAAGCTGAACTGATTCATTCCTTATGTCAGACGTCGCAAAAGCGAGAATGGCCCAGAAACTATGCCACCGTTCGTGTTATCGGAGAGCGTCACGGGCGCGTGTGTGTGAGGGCCTTCGATTTTTATCAGCGCCAAAACGTGGTGCTGCTATAACACGCCGTCCTCCGAACGTTTGATTCGGGTTTCTTCCTGCGCTGCGACGCAAACGTTATTATTATTATTAGCCAAGGTCGGCCCATAGTCGGCCGCTACTTTCGCTACTACGTGCGCCCGTTGCGCGATCGTTGACTTGCCCCGTTGGTGGCCACCCCGCGCGGGGTGCTGATCCCATGGCACCGCTTCGGGGTTGGCGCCACTTCGGGGTGTTAACAGTTTGGCGAGCTCGCTGTTTTTTTCGGGACTAATTTTAGCAGTCGGTCGTCGGGGTGGTTGTTCCGCTCGCTGCTCGCTGGCGCCAGTCAAACACTCGGCTCGAGAGCGTTTGGAAAGGAGGAGAGGACCACCATCGCACCGCGCGCACCGATTTATCGAACCTCAATTACGGGCGCAAGCAGCATATGTGTGCGCGCACGGATCTCAGACACCCCGGTGAATCCCCGGCCTTGGAGCCCCGGAGGCCGCGTCTTATCGAGGGCTCCTGTGGGTGGTTCCTGGAAATCGCAATGGAAGGGTACTCCCGTGTTTTGTCTTTTTTTGGTGAAATTTCGCTTCCATTTCGCGCCGCTTATCGCAAGGGAATGACCTCGCCAAAGTCGGTGGTACGCAACGGGTTTGTGTGATTGGCAAAAATCGAAACCCGGAGCGGCCCCATATCCGCATCGCCGCACGTAAGACTGCTACCGTATGCAAACCGTGTGCCATCGACGGCGCGATCGAGTGGATTGATTTTCGGTCCCCTCGACATCGAAAGGGACTCCAAACAGTCCCCAAGAGTTCCAAGAATCGTCCATAAAATTCAGTTCCCAATAAGACCTGACTCTCCCGGACAGCAGTCGTCGGGCGCTGTGACTCACCACGGCACCGTGGCACGGATTGCACCACGGCCGACTTGCGATTTTGTAGCCTGCGAACCCTGCGTGTGCGCGGATCTGTCTAATTAATTAGAGTTATGGCATTCCACATTCGGGTTGTGCCATAAATTGTTGGCGGCGGAGCGATAGAGAGAGAGAGAGAGAGCGAGGGAAAAATGGAATTCCGGTGCTTCCCGTGTTTTGCGGACTTCTCCGCCCATAAAAAGATGCGCTGGCTACTGCGGCTGGCATGGCGGGGCCCCGACTAACTAATTCCCCCTCCAAAAGCAGACACAAGGCCGCGGGGTTTTGCGAAAGTCGTTTTATGTCGGGGTTCTCTCCGTTCCCCCTCGAGGGGATGGCCCTATTATTAGCTGGAGAAGCATCTTCACCCCGTTCGGTGAACGTTGGAATCAAAATTAAACCATTAAATTTGGCCGTCCTTTACGCCTCTTTTTTTCGTTCTCCCCCCGGTTTTGAAACCCTTTTTGGCGCGAATGTGTGCCAGTCTCGAAGGGCAGTCTGCTGGTCTGGTTCCGTTTCGAAAATGGAGCAATATTTCAAGTCCCGAAGCCCGCTTCGGGGGGAGTTCGAATTGATCAGCGGCCAGCGGTGCGTGGCCACTTTCTTTCAATTGGCTAATTTGTGGCAAAACATTTTAAGAATCCGGCGTGTCTAGACTTCTGGCGACAGTCCGGGATCCGGAGCCGGGAAGAAGGTTCCCCGGGGCCCCGGGGTAGATTGAGCGATGACCACCACCCGAATGGCGGTGGCCGTCGGATGGGTGTGTGTTATCAATGTTGGCGTTGGGCGCCTGCAGTCTGCCCCAGAAAGACATTTATGAGCAGCTTCTTGCGGTGATGGTGGTGGACACACAAGGACAAATGTCGTAAAAAAAGGAAACGGTCTGCAGGCGGCGCGCCCGTCGGGTGGCGCCTAGTGGCGAGACCTCTTCCCGGCCGAGCGGGTCCCAGAAGGGAGCGGCAGACAGGACAGAAGCGAGTAGCGCACGACAAGGTGGCGTCGGACGTGGCGTCGGCTAAATTTAATAGAATCCAAACACTGACGTAATGAGCGAAGAAATGCTTCTTCGTGGCGGCGGCATCGGCCACCCCCCAAGGCGGCACGGGAATCGGGGTTGTCTGGGAAACATAGTGGGACATAGTTTGAACCACTTTTAGTGTGGCTCATCCTTTCGTCAGTTGGATCTTTATGGAAGTGAAGGCAACAAAAACTGACATACCAGATCCTAATCCAACCGTCCCGAAGTTGATCTTCCATGGCGATCGTGTAAAGTACACTTCACGCCTTTTTTACGTGAGGAACAGAAAACGGCAGCACAAGATGCAAATAGCGATCCAATCCCCCTCGCCCGGGCCGCTTGCGTGCGTGCGTCGCGCCTTTGCCCAAAGTATCATTTGCACTTTGGATTGCAGTTTCTTGGCCACCGTCGCGTCGGGCCGCGTGGGGGTTGTTTTGCTTGGGAGGTGTTTCTCTTCTCTTCTTGTCATTTTTTTACCCTTCGCCACTCGCCAACGATCGGCTGCTGATCGGCTTCGAAGGCAACGGGCCGCTCGAAGCCGCCCGGTACTCACAGTATGTTTCCGATTGGTGGCCAGGTGCGCTCTCTAACACTGAAGGTGACGGAATGCAGTTTAGAAATCTTTTTATAGTGTTTGCATCATCCGCCCAGTGATAATGATCGCTGTTCACGGATGATCATAGAATTAATGATACGAGGGGCGTATTAAAATTGTTGGCAGAATTTTTGGCCGTGTCACTTTTGCATGTGCATTTATCGTTGATCAACAAAAAATTCGAGGATCACAGGAAAATTAATACACTCGATGTTTTGTCCCATTTTGTCCGCCACTGTACACAACGCCTGACGGGAGTTGAATATAGAAAAAAAGCGCAGAAACCAAACCATGTCGTTGCGCATTTTTTAGCATTTCCCACTCGGCGGCGTCTGTCCGCCCGCGTAATGCGTTCCGTAGTGGTAGTAGTAGTAGTAGTACCTCGGCCACGACGCCGACGATGGTGATGGTGGTGGGCCAAGAATGGATCGCTCGGGCCGGCGCTTCCTCGGCGCTCTCGGAAGTGGGTTTGATGTAAATTTTGCTAAGCGCCATCTAAGCGCCATCGAAGCGCCATCGTCGTCGTCGCCGACGACGTCGCCGTTAGCGAGTGGCGCGCCCTTGCCAAGGTAGCCGGGGGCGGCTACCCACCACCCTGTAACCTTTCCCCTGTAACCGGCCAGTCGTTTGGGGTGGCGCTTAGGCGAATGCCACAGCACGGCGCGCTTGGGAGACGACACATTTTTGGGGCCGAAAATAAAGTAACATAAAACTGAAATAAATGGCGATCATACGATCGACGGCGGCGGGTCGCGAAGGCGCCCCTGGTGCAGGTGCAGGAAGGGATCGGATGATGATGACGATGATGGCCGCTTCCGATGAGGTAATAATATTTTAACGACTCTCTTCACACCACAACAGAGCGGAGCGCAGCAACGTGGCAGCGCAGGTCTTGTGGTTTTTGAGTTGTAAAATAGAATTGGGGCCAAAATAAACGATCGGTGCGAAATGATGGCCATCGCGAGTTGCTCTGAGCAAGTTTGTTGTCGAATAAATAGGAATAAGATGGATTATTTGATTGTGATCCCCTTAAAAATAATCGATTCAAATGAAACAAATAAAGGAATTAAGTCTAGTTAAATCTTCGTCCAGTGAAATGGGACACTTCATCGTAATTTTTTATAAGTTTTGGGGTGTCCATCTGGCTACCTTGTCCAAGCATCTTACTCTGTCTCTCCCTTCCGGGCTGACGATTTTTCCACCTGCGCCAGACTTGGGGTTTCCCCCTTCGTTTTGGCTTCGGGTTCCCTCGCGGATGTTTGCTCTCGTGCTTTGCGTTTGTTTAGTTTTCCTTCATGCAAATCCTCCCCACGAAAAAAATAATCCTCGGGGAAGAAAAAGAAGACGCTTTCCGGCTGCGGCATCGGAAGGTTAGGTGTCCGTGCCACATGTGTGCGTGTGCTTCGGGCCGCCTCCCCGGTAGCGGCGGCGGCCATGCATCCCCCGAAATGATGTCTGTTTTGCTTCACTTTAATTTTTGTTTTTGCCTACCGGCCATCGCGGCACCACCATTTGATGATCGTACGGCTGGCGGACAGGTTCAGGTTTGCCAAAACAAAAAAAAAACGGCGGCGAGCGTGTCTCTATTGGTTCTGCTAGGTTTGACGGTGGATTTTAGTGGCCGTCAGTTTTGGATCCGTTTCATTTACGTTTTTGCTCAATATTTGGAAACCAAACTGTGAACTGATATTAACGGTGAACGGTGTTATTTGGCTAACCTTCCTTTTAATTTTAAAGAGATCAAATTCAAGGATCATCTCCGATCGTGTCCACTATGAGCTGCTTCATCTTAACTAGCGAGCCTTAAAAAGTATCGACGTTTTACGTTTACAATTATTAGCTTTTGAGGGCCGTAATGAGTCGGCGCCAGCGTTCGTGTAGTGTTTAAAAATGGCAAACAGCGCCACACGAAAAAAAAGGAACCTCCGAAAGAAAAAGTGAAACACGGAACGAAAAGGAAAACCATGCATCGGCCGCAGCACCCGTGGCCACCGCGCCCGAGAGCGAGACAGCGGCTGGCGCTAAGTAATAGATTTGTTTAACGATTGCTCTCCTCAGCTCGCGGTGGCCGCCGCCGCGGTTCCTTCGATTCGCGAGACGAGATAAGATTACCCGCGATCTCTTCCGCTTCTTTCGTGGCGTGCATTCTTATTAGCGGCCGTCGTCTCGCCGCGCGAAAAGGAATCTCGGGCCTCATCAAGAAGCAGCCAGCAGTGTGGCCTTTGGGGTGGATGAAAAACGAACAAAATAATACACAACGATCGGCTGCGTGAGAGATTTGCAACAGCAAGATGTGTGCTTTTTTGCTTGCGCTCGATGATGATGATGATGATGATGATAGTGATCGCGTAGACGATCGTGGCCTCCTGCCGGGGCCTGTGCTGTGTGGCGTGCGTGCACGCGTGTATGTGAGAGATAGTCGAGGGAATATAAATCACTGCACCACCACCGCGGAGCGAGACCGGCCACAGGCGGGTTGCGATCCGCGATCATCACGCAAAGGAAGCGAATCGCAAAGGCGGGACAGAGAAAAGGGCCACCGATGGAAGGAAAGAAACGGATTCTCGATTATGGACGGGAACCGATCGACCCGAAACGTTGATGATGGCATCATGATGATTCAGATGAGGTATGATCAATCGGTTCCGCTGCTTTCCAGCAGCCGCCAGCCAGTCCTTGTGTGTGTTCGTACGGGCTATGCTCCAGGTGGTTGTGTGCGCCATGAATCATGGATCCGTCGTCGTCATCATCATCAGCAGCAGCATCACGTCACGGGTCGACGGTTTCAATGTTTATTCGATGCGTTTTTTGTTTGTGTTCCACCGCCGCCGCCACCGCCATTCGGAGGACGATAAGGCGACCGATGTCGGGTCGGCGTCAAGGTTGACAGTGCATTCGCGATCGCGTCGATTATTATTTTTAGCCGATCGCGTCATTACGATCGGGGTTTGTGTGTCGGTATAGAATGATTTCACTCTCATTCAAGTGAAAAGTTATAAAAATGAGTTAATGATCGTTTTATGTTTGACGATAAAACAAACGATGATCGATTCCGTGCGTGTGTGTGTGTTCGATTCGGAGCATAGCAAATGTGGCCAACCTTATTGGCCAAAGCGCGCGCGGGGATAAAGAGTTACAGTCCCCGCCCGCTGCGAATCGCTGTCCGAAAACTAAAACGATCGACAGCAGCCAAACCAGATCGCAGTGGAAGTCCTGCGGCAACAGCATAGAGTCACGCAGAGCGGGAGGACCGGGGACCACACAGAGCGCGAGGCATCTGAAGACGATTTTTTTTCCCCCGCTCTTTTCGATCGCCTACACAATCGGCGTCGTGTCGTGTACGCGATGGCGTCTCTCGCTTGACCGCGATGTGTCTTAATCATATCTTCCCCCCGTTCTGCCGTTGGTTGTGCTCTTGTTCGATGCTCGTTTTTCTGCTTCATTTCGCGGCACAAGAAAACAGCATAAATAACACTCAAGTTAATCGCTTGGAAGAAGAAATGGACACTACACGACGAAGAAGAACTCCGCGCACACATTTTTGTGTCTTCTTTTTGTGGTCCGAAAAGAAAGACCCCTAGAAAGAGAGCCACGTGCGTGTGTGTTCGGTTGTAAATATACAATTAGCGATTTGATTCATTTAATTTGGACGCCCGCGAGTCGGTGGCTGTGTCGGTCGATCCTCCCGGCCTAGAGTTGGTCATTAAAATGTGCCCCGTCAGACGACAATTTGGGGTCCGCTATAGAGGTCGCTAACGAGAGGGCATTTCTTGGCACAATTACGGTGGGTGAGATTTTGTGAACGAAACGCCGAATTGTACGTCAAATCGGTTAATCGATCAAATCCTATACTGGGGTGTTCGATAAGTTTAGCGGTTCGATACCAAAGAGCGCTGCTACGGGTTTGATTTTTGTTGTTGTGTTGGTACACTCTTCATATGAACGTATGTGAAGTTTCATTTCAATCGGTCACTTAATTCTCTTTTTACAGGCCATTTTGTATCGACATGTCACAATATATTTTACAACGCAAAAAAACAAGTATCGCGCAGTGATTGAAATTTTATTTTTTGAAGGCTTAAAAGCAAAGGAAATTTATGAACGAATGTTGAAAGTGTATAAGGACTTTTCGCCTTCAATTAGACAGTTAAAAGGGGGGTTTCTGAGTTTAAACGTGGTCCTTCAAGACGATCGTCAAAAAACAGTCACAACACCTAAAACCGTAATCTAGGATATCCGTAATTGAAGTATTGATCCGTATTTTTAAGTCCTTCCAATTTGTCACCTCAGGGATGGAATTTATAACTTGAAGTCTCGTTGGAACAAGTGTATTGATGTTCGGAGAGGATAAAAAGGTGTTTTTCTTATCAAAAAACCGCAAAACTTATTGAACCCCCTAGATGCCTTTTGCGGAACCGAAATTGGGAATAAGTCGGCTCCAAACGCCAGCTAAAAAGGTTACTAATCAATTGATAAACAACAACACGAACGTGATTCAGTCCAACGACGGTTCACGATTACGCGACATTACATGCATTGTCCCCCCGTTTAATCTCTGCGTCTTAAGTGACTTGCTTGCTTCTTAGGGTGAAGAGTGAAAGATAACACCCCGGGAACCCTGGCCCGGGGAAGTTGTGTCCCGGTGGCTTCGCCTGCAACTCGCGCAACTTGGTTTTGCATCGCTGATTGCGTCTTCCGTGGTGTGGCCCCGAGAACCGGAAAACGGACGTTCGTTTCGCTAATCGAAAAGAAAATGGGTTCCCATTTGATTGGGGCTTCGCGATTCGTTCGGAGTGACATGTTTATGGGACGGAAGAATTCGATGCACGACGCACGGCGCTCCCCGGGGTTCGCTTCGCTTGTCCAGCACACCGGATGTCGCCTCGTTTTGACACTCGATTGCCAATCGGGTGTTTTCCTTTTTCCCTTTTGAGATCGGATTGCAGTCGAATAGTTTATGTCTTCCGATATTTTGACGTTACGACTCAATCAAACGAGATCCGTTAAGTGGACACAATGTTTTCGGGAAATCCGGAAAGTGAAAGGAAACAAATTGGCCCCACCTGGGTTTTAGGAAAATTAATGAAAATGAATGGGCTGGGCCACTGTTTCGATTCTGCCTTCTTTCGGCTACCAATCCAACCGTTTGCAACAACGTAACGGCGCTGGATGTGATGGGCCTCCGCCGGTGGCCGCTTATCACGTAACTGACGAAATTATAAATGTCGCCATTTTCGCCATTTGCGTGGCACGTACGGGGGACAGCGTATAAACAGCTCGCAACACACAACGTCCGCGGCACCGCGGAAACAACAACTCCCTATGAGGCCGGTCGCCGGGGTGCCCTGCCAGTTATCGTTCGTCGTCGGTGCATTTGTCGGGACGGTAGCGCCGCCAGCACCGGTTTTTGGTGCGGAAAATGTCATCGCCGTCAAGTGCGAAATCGTCGGTCGGGCGGGCGGGCGGTGTTTTCGCTCGTCGCTCGGTCGCTGCCGGTCGCCTGGCCGGCGACGGCCACTCGACTCGAAGCTAGAATCTTCCGAACGGCGGCCCTTCCCCCCGATTGGCGGCGGCGGCGGCGCCGTGACGGTCTGGTCGTGTGTCTGGCGCGATAGGAGACGGAAGTCGGCGCCGCCGGATGGCCGACTGGCTGGCTGTCTACGGACCGAAAAATAAATAACCGGAACCCCCCAACCTCTAATGGGCGCGGCGGGAGACTTGGAGACAATTCGGGTTCGTGTTGTTTTTTGGGGTTTCTGGTGTTGACCAATTTTCTGTCTCTCTTACGTGCGAAATTCGTGTCGCTAACCCCAGGTGGGGTTCCGGGTGCCGGAAGTGGAGCGTCCGCCGGACGGATGATGGTCACAGTAGTAACTCGATACACCTGACAACCGACGACAGGATCGGTGATGTGATCTTCGCAATCCAGGGTAATGTGATGGGGGACCTTTGGTAGGATGCGGTGGCCAAGGTGACACACATCTCGGGTATTTGGTAATTTAAGACCCCGATTCGCAAACTTGCTCCAGCTATTTGTCATAGCTTTTCTGTCCTTTTTTGTTGACTATTTAATGGTTAACTTTCTTTTCGAATTTCGGAACTAAGAAAGTTAAGAGTGTCTTCGTTTTTTTGATCCGTTTTTTTTATTGGGTTTTATATTTATTTAAAGTCAAATTATAAATTAAAAGTAAGGTTCTTCACTACATTTCAAGTTTTGTCTGGACACTGAATCACTTACTGGAATGACCAAGCCCTTCTGTGAATGTACTTGACAGTGATAGAGGAGGGTACCTCATTGGGGCCACTTAACGTGGAACTGGTCTCTTCACTTCCCGCTACGATAAGCAATGGGAGAGACACAGGGAGAGAGAGAGTCAATAAAGTGTCAAATGTCTTAGACCCACCAGACAACAATGACAAAATGCTGTTACGACGAGCAGCTAAGCAGCTGCTGCTCCGGCCCTCAAGCCTCGCCACGCGGTTGGCCTCTAACTCTAACGGGCTTCTCGGCGGTTTTTCTGCACGATTTTCTTCTCCTGGGAAAGTGGAAAACAATCACGAAATATAACAGAAAATGATGAAGGGGGGTACCGTTTTGGGTGCCTCGGTCTTTGGCAGCACTTTTACTTTTCCCTGGCCCACCGTTAGGTGTGTTTCGTTTTCCCGGCTTACTAATAATCGTGTACGGGGTGCGTGCAGCGAGCGAGCTGTGGCCGCGAAATTGGAAATAAAATTATCATTAGCGTGTGAGGGCCACCTCGGCGAAACTCATTTGCTGTGAGGGGGTTGCTGAGGTGGCGGCACCCCCCACAGGAAGTACGATCGAGTAGCGTGAACGCCCTGAACCCCCCTGCTGATGATGAGGCCGTCTGTTGATCCGATTAGTCGGTTGCTGGAGGTGTTGATTGATAGGTTTGCGGCCCTCGAAATGTAGCAAAGTTTATGGGAACAGTTTTCAAGGCAACCCGTAAGAAGATCAACCTCAAAACCCCTTCCAGCGTTGAAGATCGCGATCGACGAATGGTCAGTGGAAGCTGTAACCCTAACTCTCACCAGTGCCAGAAACTTTTCAATCCGTTGGTTAATCAAACCGGACTGTGAGGGCACACTCGGCATGAAGTACCAAATCGCATGCAGCGTTGGATTAGATTGTGCTTATTGTGTTGCCTCGAATTACTACATGTGTTCCGGCTAAACGACCGGTACCGGTTGTTGTTGTTGTTTTGGCCTCTTCGGGGCAAGCCAGAGCCCGGTTCCGTTAGTTCTGATGATTGTTATGTTGATTGCTTCGACTACCCAGGGACAGGATGGCCAACTGGCGGTGGTGGTGTGCCCTTCTTTTTGTGGATCAATTTTGCGTATTTCGGCCTGCGGTCACACTCGGTCATTTACATATCTTCGCAGCTCTCTCTCCGGAATGTTTACTAATTTTTTCTTCTTTAACCTCCTCACTTGAAGGTCGGTTAACTGCTTAACTTTACTTACTCCTAATTCGATGAGCATCTCACTGATTTGGCAAACTTTTCAAATTTCTTGGTCAGATTGAACGTAATTTCCCAATTGCCGTTCGAAAACTCAATTAAAACATCGTCCTGGCTGTCTGGCCACCGAAAGTGTTCCCCATTTAGGTGTTCCCGCGATTCCCGGGCGTTTCCCACAGTTCGCGGTTGTCTAATCCGGGTCGGGAGCAGGCAAAGTTGAACCAGGCCATTACTGTCATCGACCGACCCACCTGCCCGGTTCCCATCGCCGAGAGGCTATCGAATTGCACCCGAAAGGTCCGCAAGGTCCTCACTGCGAAATGGGGTGAACAAAGTTGCATTCTGTGTGGCAGAGCCCGCCGCCAGTGGCCAGTGCGAAATATCTGGACCCCGATCTCGGACTGGCCGGTGGTGGTCATGGCTGGGGGGGCTCACACAACACTCCACACGTGTTTATGTATTTATTATTTTATGCACCTGAAATCCCACAGCTTCGACACGGTGCGGTGCCAGACACACAGATATACCACAGCGGGGGCACCGAGGTTTAGGGGTTAGCGCCAACGGAGTCCCGCCCGAACTGGGTCACCATCCCCCGACACACGCATTAAGTGTCGGCGCGAGGTGAGGCGAGGCGAGGAGAAAACTTCTGCACTCTCGGCACTCTCCGGTTAGGGATGGCTATCTGGTTGCCGCTCCTGCTGGCCGAGCGAAACGAAGCGTTAACCGCCACACCACCCCATGCGGACACGGTGCTCTCCAATGCGGATCCGCTTCACCCCCGGCGGCGGCCGCCCAAAAACCGTTGTGTCTGCTCCTGTCACCCGTGACGCACTGCAGCGCCATATATAGAGTCCGAATGGGTAGAGGTACCTCACGCGGGTGCTTCTCCCCCCGATTCCTCCTGTGGAAGTGTTTTACATTATGTTCATCCCATTGGACCCCCCCGGCCGCCGAATGGGACAGTGAAAGAGAAAGAGCCCGGATTCTGTGCACGGTCGGATGAAGCTGTATAGCCGTCGGGTGTTCTCTGCCTCCTCTGCCTAGTGGCCGTCGTCACCAGTTTTGTTTCAGCGTTCAGCAGCAGTAACTGGAGAGCTGATCCCCGGTGCTCTACTATCTCCTATTCAGGTCCCTGGGACGTTGGTGAGAGACCGTTTTCAATTTTGTGCCCTCCGTTCCACCAGCCGGGGCAGCCAGCCGGGACACAGCATAATGGTGATTGTGGCGAATGCAATGCGGCCACCACCGTCTTCAATGTACGATGCATCTTTTCGGGTTCTGGTGGCCGCGGTGGCGTCTGGTCTGGTGGTAATGGTTCTTTTTGGTGCCATTCTTTATGATCCGCCGCCGCCCGAACTTTTGGGTGACAACTTACTTATTTACTTCGACGGCAGACAGCTATCGATTTTCACGGCCCAAATATTGGTCTTTGTGAATGTGGTTCAAATATTACTTCTTCCTTTTACAGTCAAGTTCAGTCTTTTTGTATAAAATTAGAGGATTGTTTTTCTCACAGTTAGAAGATTTCTTTTAAGTCAAATGTGCACTATTTCTTTCGTTGATTAGTTGTACAGGGTGGTCCATAAAGGATTTGTTAGGTAACGGCTTGGTATTTTTCGATGTTTGAACTTTTATTTGGATGGTTCAATTAAGGCATTTATTTGTGAAATATAATTTCTGTCAAATGTCCACCACGGCTGGGTTCGCAATAGCCCAAGTGTTGAGCACATTTTCGATTGTTTGTGCTTCTATCTCGTTAACAGCAATTTCGATTTGGGTCTTGAGGTCGTCAACGGTTCTTGGATCGGTTCGCGTAACATTTATCTTCGAATCGCTCCCCAAAGAAAGCAGTCTAATGGTGTCAAATCACAGCTTCTTGGAGGCCAATTCTCATCACCATTTCGCCTGATTATTCGCTGTCTGAAGATGCAGTGCAAACAATCGAAACTGTCGCTGTATCTCGCCATCCTGTTGAAACCAAATGTCGGCTAAGTTCTCCGCTTCAATGTCACCAAAGAACCAATCAGCAAACCACTCAGGTGGAAATTAGCTTAAATGAATTGAGATTTTCAAATATCATACCGTTTGAGTTGAAGACCTAGCACTTTGGAAATAAGTTTTTCATATTTCCCAACTTTCTTTTCCCATTTCGAAAATGTGTAAAACTGAATGTTTACAATTTCTAGAATGAAGTTTGACGTCTTAAACGTCAAGTTATCGGTGGTTCAAAAACCAAACGCTATATGGACCACCCTTTATTTAAATTATTAGGTGTCGTCCGCTTATAGAAGTCCCTATCATGCCGGAAAATTAGGGAGCGTCCCCGTATTTTGAGCCAATTGTTCAAATAACCCGAGTTGAAGGAAAATGGAACGCTCTAACGAAGGTGAACATCTGACGCAAGATATCTTTCTGGATATTTTATTCTAACGCCTTGTGATTCGGTCCCTTGTTGCCAGATGCTTCCGTCTAGTTGCAACACACTGTTTACCGTTAGGCATCGTGCGATTTATCGGCTGGTTGAATAATAAATTCTTTCAGCAAAACTTCCAAGTCCCTCAACTTCTCTCAGATTTCAGAGTTCCCCGGACCTGCCTGATAGAGTATCTAATCCCTCACGAAGGCACACTTACCCTAGTATCACCGAAACCATTGACCCGAAACGAACGGCGAACTCTTTAACTGCAACCGACTGAAGTGTGCGGCTTCAATTGACTCCATTTCTCGAAGCCTCAATTTGGAGCAACGGCGCCCACCGCGCGGCGCGCGCCACATGCCGTCTCGTAATCTGTCCGATGGTGGTGTCCCGGTGGTGGTCGTTGGTGACCCATCATCGGCCCCATCATCATCATCATCGGTGCGTCGTCGTGGTCCTATCTTGTTAAACGCGCGCATCCACAAATTACCCGTCCGACTGTGGCCACATTGACAGGGCGTTGGCACGCACGAAACTTAGATTAGCCGCGTCGCCGCCGAGGTCACATTACGCTTTTCGCCGCCGGGGGAACGATTTTTTGGCGCGCGGCACGTGACACGTGACAGTTTTGCACCAGATCACGTACGGACCGCGTCGGGCTCCTCCGACGGGCCGGCCGTTGTGTAACCACCCGGAGGTGGGCCTTCGGTGCATCCGCTGCCCATTGCGTTACGGATTGCGAAAGTTGCTGGATCCGATTATTGTCCCCCAAGCCGCCCTACCTAAGTGCCATTAGAGTGTGCGCCAACCGTTATATGGTGCTGGCCTGTTAAATTGGCGCAATGTATTAAATTGAAACTCTTGTCCCGCTCTATTTGCAGGTCTTCCGGATCCATTCGCCAAGATCACCGTCGAGGGCACGCGCCAGGAGTACACGACGGACATCAGCAAGGCGTCGCTCGACCCACGGTGGAACTCGTACTTCGATCTGTTTCTCGGCAAGAACGACAACATCGTGATCGCGATCTACAACCAGCGCAAGATGCACAAACGGCAAGGCTTCCTCGGCTGCGTGCGGATCGCCGCCTCCAGCATTCAGATGCTGCGTGACACGGGCTGTAAGTGTGACCGGGCGAAAGTTTGCGTGTTTTAATTGTCGCGGTGCGGGTCGCGAACTGCGAGCGGCCGCGTGGTAGAAAGTTATCCTTTGTTTTTTAAGTTGGCGCGATTGGCGTCACGAAAGGGATCACAGAGCGCCCGCCTTGAATGTTGGGCCTGGGCGACCTTGGAGATGACTGTTGCACATGGCGCATACCACCGCAGCTGGGGACTAAAGTAGGACAACGAGATGCCATCTTGACTCCACGACCACGACGATGCATTATTTCCCACCGCTTGTAGATAAAAGGAAAGAATGTCTTCAATGATGATGGGGCGACTGCACCGGAGCGAGCGAGACCGAGCCCTGACGACGACGTCGAGTGCCTTCCTTTTGATGGCCTCTCGGGCGCCCGGTCGCTCTGTGTGTGAACCCTTCTCTTTTGCCTTATGCCTGGCTGGCTGGGCTGGGGCACAGCAATTTGCCAATGGCGAATTTTTAATTTGGACACCGAAGAGCAGCAGCGCCTCCAGCAGCAGCAGCAGCAGGAGAGACCATTGTTGCTTCGTGCGACGCGGGCGCGCGCCATAAATTAATTAATTCTGTGCTCCGCTTTCCTCTCGGAGCCGGAGGTTGCGAATGCGCGCTTATTACCAGCGACGCCGCTTGATGATGATGGCGGCATGAGCCGAGAGTCGTCGGCATTTAGTGTTTAGTGTGATGTGAAAGTGTCCCTCCCTGACGCTGAAGAGGTCGCACCGTCTTCCACCCACGGCACACAATGGTGTGTTTACGGCTCATTAGACGGCAGTAGTGGAGCCTCTCGACCTCTCGCTCGGAGGACACCTACCCTTAATTGGCCTCTCGCGCCGATTTATGACTCGCACCGTGTCCGTGGCACTTCATTTTTAATCGCCGCCCTCGGTGGCCTCGGTTCTAACACTGTTTTGGGGTCATTTTTGGGCTGTTTGTTCCAATTCCGCTTTAACGGTTTCAACTATTTCCGGTTGCAGATCAACGGTTGAATCTGGTGAAGCGAACGCAGGACGATCCGGATCAGGTGAAGGGCCAGATTATCGTGTCGCTGATGTCACGCGACAGTACGACGGGTGGAACGCGGCTTGCGATCGTCGGTCCGGCCGGGGACGTCCGGGTGACGGACGATGATGATTCGGCCGATGCACTGATCGACGATCAGCAACCGCCGCATCAGCAGCCGCAGCAGCCGCAACAGCTGCAACAACAAAACCAACTGCCACAGGGCTGGGAAGAGCGCTCGACGCCAAACGGCCGCACGTACTACGTAAACCACTACACCAAAACGACTCAATGGATGCGCCCGACGGAACCGGCCGGAAGTCCGACCGCGCCGGTTAATGGGAAGACACCAGCGCAGCAGCAGCAGCAGCACCACCCGGTGATTGCTAACGGTGCTGGAGACGCGATCGTGGTGGTGCCGCCCGGTCCATCGAAATCGGCCACCAGCAACAGCATCGCCAACGTCCAATCGAACGATGCGCCGGTCAGCCGGCGGCACTCGACCGAGATACTGCTCAGTTCGAGTAACAAGGAAAACTGCAACAACCATCAGTCGCCGCCCAAGGACGCACGGAAGGACACGGAAGGCGGGGCGGTCATCAGCAACGGGCACGGCAGCAGCGTGCGGCATCGGAACGAAGCGAAGAGCCCCATCCGGAGCAACAGGGAGGAGGATTCGGGACTGATAACCCCCAGCTCGAGCACGACGAGCCCGCTGAGCGAGATCAACAGCCCGATTGTGTCGTCCAAATCGCCGGACATCTCACCCCGGTCGGCCAACGGAGGATCGGGAAGGTACGTCCCGCTTAGGTCATCCTTATGTGTCACAGTTTACCGATTCCTTTTCCCCACAGAGAAGCACAACCGGTGGTAACCGGGATAACGAGTGCGATCGGATCGCTTTCGATGGAATCACCCGTCGGCGGCGGCGGCGGCGCACGATCGCCGGTCAATGGAACGAACGGGACGGGTGGTAGTCCTGCGAGTAGCTTTAGTAGCCCAAATCACACCAACAACAGGACGGCCGGTTCCCCGGAGTCGCCCCTAACGGCGGGAGGACAATCGCATCAACCTAAACCCACTGTGCCTTCGTATCTGCCGCTTCCGGCGAACGGCAACAGCAGTAGCGTGGTGCCAACGGCAGTTAACGGCACCAGTACCAATGGCACTACGAACGGGGTGCCGAATGGCACCGGTCCGGATACGGTCGGTGGTGATGGCGGCGGCGCACGTCACCATCACCCCGAGACGAGCCACAGGGAACCGTCGGCTTCGCGTAATCGCCCGCGCTCGGGACGCCACCCCGAGGAATCGTCCCGTCGGCGGCCGTCCCGTGATCGACCACCGCGGCCGGCACTGGGCAGCGGACCTGCTATGGCTGTGCAGGTTCGCCCGGGTGCCGGTGTACCGTTCGTTCGTCCGGCCGTTGATCTTCCCCACGGATACGGTAAGAGTCGACGCCGTGCCCCTATTTCCCTATTCTCTAATGGTTACCTTGGTTTCCGTAGAAATTCGAACGACACAACAGGGACAGGTGTACTTCTACCACATACCGACGAAGCAATCGACGTGGCACGATCCGCGGATACCGCGTGACTTCGACACGCAGAACCTGACGACGGAAACGCTCGGTCCGCTGCCGCAGGGCTGGGAACAGCGCAAGACCGCGTCCGGTCGGGTGTACTTTGTCGACCACAACAACCGCACGACCCAGTTCACGGACCCGCGGATCAACATCCACATCCTGCAGTTGATCCGGCGGCAAAACACCGCGGTGCCATCGTCACCAGCCGGCAACGGTTGCTCGTCCTCGGTGGTGGTCGCCGGCACCGGTCTGGCGCCCTTGTCGGGGGCCGGACCGCAGGTACCGAATGGCAGCGCCCTCTCGGCGGCCGCTCGGCTCGTGATGGGTGGTTCCCCGGACGCCGGCAACATCATTTCGAACGGAGTACGTACCGCCGCTCGTCGTCGTCGATCGCCCTAAGCTCCGTTTGTTATAGATTTTCCCTTTTGCTCCCGTTCCAGGACACGAATGTGGCGCTGGTGGCCCCCACACACCTTCACCCGGCGAGGGTAGCGCCACCGCCCGTGAGCAACAACATTCCCGATCTGCCGCAGGGCCTGATGGATGGAGCGGATCTGCTGCCCAAGTACCGGCGGGATCTGGTGGGCAAGATACGCGCCCTCCGGCAGGAGCTGCAGCTGTTGCAGCCCCAGTCGGGCCACTGTCGGTTGGAGGTGTCTCGAAATGAAATCTTCGAAGAGAGCTATAGGTGAGACACTTCGATCAGCAGCGATCGATCGATCAATTGTGCTCAAACATTTTATTGTCTTTCCGGACCGACAGACTGATCATGAAGATGCGACCCAAAGATATGCGCAAACGGCTGATGGTGAAGTTCAAGGGCGAGGAAGGGCTCGACTATGGTGGCGTGGCGCGCGAATGGCTGCATCTGTTGTCGCGCGAGATGCTCAACCCCCAGTACGGTCTGTTCCAGTACAGCGGCGAGGATCACTACTCGCTGCAAATAAACCCCGACTCGGGTAGGTATCACGGCGCTCTGTCACGCTTTTGGCCCACCCTTTACATTATCATATCGATCGTACCGCATTTTTAGGCGTCAATCCGGAGCATCTGTCGTACTTCCATTTCGTCGGCCGCATACTGGGTATCGCCGTGTTTCACAATCACGTGCTGGACGGTGGCTTCACGCTGCCGTTCTACAAGCAACTGCTCAACAAACCGATCACCCTGTCCGACATCGAGGACGTCGACCCGTCGCTGCACCGTAGCCTAACGTGGATTCTGTAAGTAATCGATCGGATTGCGAGCATTTTGGCACCTCTTTAACGTTCCCATCTTCGCGTGCAGTGAGAACAACATTTCCGGTGTGATCGACTCAACGTTCAGCGTGGAGAACAATAGCTTCGGGGTGCTGAAGGTGCACGAGCTGAAACCGAACGGGGGCTCGATTGCGGTCACCGAGGACAACAAACGGGAGTACGTAAAGCTGTACGTCAACTACCGGTTTATGCGGGGCATCGAGCAGCAATTTTTAGCTCTCTCGAAAGGTGAGAATCTGGGTCGAAAAACCCAATCGGATTGCTTATTAATGCTCTACTTTCCTTCAGGATTTGGGGAGTTGATCCTTAGTCATCTGTTGCGGCCGTTCGACGAGCGGGAACTGGAGCTACTGATCAGTGGCATCAGCCAGATCGATGTGACCGACTGGAAGGCCAACACACGGCTGAAACAGTGCAACGGGGACACCCAGCAGATCGTGTGGTTCTGGCAGGTAGGACCTGTGTCCTCTTTCTACTCTTTTTCACCAATCTCTCTCACACACACTGTGTTTCGTTCCTTCGCAGATCGTTGAGACGTACTCGCCGGAGATGCGTGCACAGTTGCTACAGTTTGTGACCGGTTCGTGCCGGGTGCCGCTGCAAGGCTTCCGCGCGCTGCAGGGTTCGACCGGTGCCGTCGGTCCACGGCTCTTCACCATCCACCTGACGGCGGACGTACCGTTACAGAACCTACCGAAGGCCCACACCTGCTTCAATCGGCTCGATCTCCCGATGTACGACACCTACCAGCTCATGCACGACAAGTTGACACAAGCCGTCGAGGAAACGTGCGGATTTGCGGTCGAGTAGAGTGCGGGAGAAGCAGAATGCGCTACGCGCGACAACGATACACGCGGACTGAATTGTTTCGCTTTCGATTGCGACGTACGAGCGGGTTCGTTGACGAAAGGGAAATTAATTTACCGTGCCCACGGCGGCCCCAAGCGGAGGACAAGGCGCGTGGAAGGAACACGTCAGGCTGATGATCGGTGGGCGCTCTGTGTTTTAGTATGGCCATATTGTTTGGTTCCGGTATCGATCGAAACCCCTGCGGGGATTTTGCCACCCGTCGGCCTGAGTGTTGTTGTTTTATGAAAGCTCGCTCAGCACTCAGCAGCTTTGTGAATTGTACAGGAAGAGCGTAGAGCGCTGAGAGCGGAATCGGAACTGAGACAAACAAATGATAGAATTACGACGACGGACCATCCGGAACGGCGAGTGGCGCTGGGCGAAATTGTATAAAAAAGCGACGGCAAAGAGGGAAGATTTGAAACGAAAAATAATTATCGATGTTCGCTGGCTGAAAGTAGGATGATCGTTTTCTGTTTTCTTCTGGCGACGAAAGAGCGAACCGCGAGTGATACATAGCTATACATATATAAAGGCGTACATAATAACTACACATGTTAATTGTAAAGTGAAAACGCAAAGTTCTTCTGTAAAGAGTCTGCATATTGGACGTATAACCGAAGCTAAATGTATAAAGAGAGGTCCTCTATTGCTTTCGTTGCAGACGGGTAGCCGAGGCAATAAATGTGCATCCAGAGCGATGTTGTGTGAGGTACCAGTGGAAACCGCGGGCAGCAGTGGGTTTGCTGGGCACAAGTGGAAAGAAAGAGTTCGTTAACGTCCAACTAAACATATCGCCATCCGGTTGGGGCGCGGCTGCAAGCCCTTCTGCTCTGAGACCTCCGGAACCGACTCAGAACACCAACCACCATGATAGAGATGAAACCGAAATGGGTAACCTAACCTCGTTAATTCCATCGGATGCTCCCAGCAGGCGACCGACGAGACGGTGTGGGGTCTAAAAAATCAATTAAATAGTTCCATATTGGCCCCGTAAGAAGAATAATTGTTACCAGATGACACATTTTTGAGCTCAAGTAAAATTCAATTCAGTCCACGAAAGACTCCGACACTCAAAAGAATTTAACGAATCTTTAGTAGAATCGAAATCGAAGCTAGACACACAGTTAGACACACTTATTCCGTCGTTGCAAGCTAATCAAAATAATAAAGAAACTGTCTAATGCGGGCCCTTCGGAACGGAACCTAATCGGGGTGTTGGCCGGCCGGCGCCCAAACGCGCACAGTTATCTAGCAAATCGTTCGTTAGTCACCGTCATAGCGTCGTCAAACAAATCGTGCAAAAGGTAGATAGATTGTAGTTTCCGTTTTAAAATTGCTCGGCCATTTTAATCGGTAGGGCCGCACGGTTTCCTACGGTTTTTACAGTGCGAGGTAGAACATATCATTTGTGAATCCGAATGGTCTAGCTAGCAAAGCTGTTACGCGTTACCCTTTATTCGGTTCCGACAGCCATAGTCATGTTGCGGATGCGAAAGTGAGCGAATGGTGTATAATTTATGTAAAATGCAATTAAATCGTATTTCGTTTTCTTCATCGGTGCAGAGTAATTTTACTGAATCATCCGAAAACTTACCCCTCGAAAGTGCGCCTAAAGGTATGCAACAGAACGATGTTATAACTTGATTTCCCATTGACGACCAAAGTGAAAATTAAGAATCTTTATTAACATTATCGAGGTTTCGCACCGTATTTTCTTTCTCCGATTTACTCAGTTCGGATGCCGTAGAAGGTAAAGGCTTGACCATTAGTGACTTGATACATTTCACCTTTACTTATTTCTGAATCCACTACACGTTGTTGTATGTTAAACTATGCTACACTTCCATCACACCGTCTGCGTCTGCGACGGGGACCGGCCTACTTTAACCGTCGGCGATGCAGGCAGACGGCGGCAGAAGGTAGAGGAAATATGCGAAACAGGTTCAAACCGTTGCTACCTACAGCGTAAGGTTGTTGAAATAGAAAGAAAACAAATTCTC
>NC_069144.1:5111152-5117045 GCF_943734635.1 Anopheles cruzii
ACATTCTCCACCGACGTTGCCATTTGCTGCCCCAATAAGAACACAGCGGTTGAACATCTTGCCCCGCGGACGACCCATCGATAGCATTATCCAACGGCTGGGACCAGCATCAGCACCGAAGAGAAGGCTCGCGTCAGTCGGGGCCACCAGAAAACGTTATCGCACCGCACTTTGTCATGGAGCTCTAGAGGGCCGCGCGCACACATTTGACGTGCATCGTGAGGCACTTTTTCATTGCCTTCTCCGCAGTAACGAAAAGCATATCGTTTCGGATTCGCGCCGGAAGCGGCACCACCTCCCAATGGCGGATGGGATGGAACGCGACGGTTCCTGTACCCCGCCACTGCCCGCGGTTGAGCTGACCGCGGCCGAGCTGGGAAAGGGCCGTCCGTCAATGGCAGCAATGGCTGCCGCCGTCGAAGGAACGAAGGGGCTTGCCGGGAAAGAGTCACCCATTGTCACGACGTCAGCAAAGCAAGCGACGGACGAAGCGGCTGCATTGGAAGAGCGAAAGCACCGGAAGAGTGTCACTCCCGTACCGAAGCCGTCGTCTGAGCATTCGTCGAGCGAAAGTGAGTACGAAAGAAAGAAAAGGCGGGCGTAGGAAAGAGATGCAAAATAGCGTAAAGCGCGACGTGCGGGAAGATTTTCTTCTCAAGTAGGCGTGCTTCGTCATGTCACCTTCGATCGTTGGAAGAAGGAAAATATTTTTTTTCATATATATTTTCAGCTCCTATGGAAGAGAATAAAATTGTGTTTGAATGGCGACGGTATTGGTCGCTTTGGTCGGGACAAAAGACTTATCGAGGATTCTTCTTCCTGTCTGCGATGTATCTTTCAGAGCACAACCATAACGCCGTGGAGATGTCAAATCATGTGAAGGCCACTGAATCCGACAAGCGAGACTCCAAAGAGCTCGACAACGGTAAGGAGCATCAGCGAAGTCGGCACCATCATCCGCGGCGGAAATCGGGCACCCGGTCGAAGGAACGTTCGCCCTCCGAGCGGCGGGGCAGCAGCAAACGCAGAGAAACCCGTCGCGATCGATCCGAGGAAAGGTCACGTGCTAAAGTGAAACGGTACCGCGATCGGTCGCGATCATCGCGTAGTCGAAGTGGTAGCACCAGAAGGGATCACCGAAGCAGCCGCAGCACGGCACGTGACTCGTTCGCCCCCGGACGGCGAGGTTATTCGCGGGAACGATCCCGTGATCCCCCGTACACGTTCAACCGTTGGCACTTTCATCCCAACCGGCGGTTCGGCGGACAGTTCCAGCAACGGGGACCTTTTCCGTTTCGCCCCAAACGGTTCATTGACCGCCGAGCGGAGGGAGGAACCCTTTCGGAACCGCGGCACACCAAGGTGAGCCCGGTGATAACCTGGCGGGAGTGGAATTTTGTTGAGCCACAAGAACAAAAGTCAGCGGTCAGCGGCAAAACCGACACGACGACGGTGCACCCGATCACACCGGCCATCGCAGCACTACAGGATTACGATGCAAGCGATGGGAGCTCCTCGTCGGAGAAAAGTGATACGGATTCGGCGAAAAACAGTGGCCGGCGTAGTGAAAGTGTAGTGAAAGATGTGAAAGGACCGAAGGAAGAGCCCAATCAATGGGTAAAGGTGGAAAAAGTGAATCCGCTGGCCGGTGCGGCCATGGTGGTGGAGCCATTGATTTTCGATTGCAGCATCGTCAAACAAGAGCCGCTGACGGAGGAGGACACCGGCGATCAAACTAACCCGACCGAAGAACTGTTGCACCTACCTCTCGCATCGTTAAAGGGCGTGAAGCCGAAATTCAGTTGCTCCTTTCTCGATGATCTTTCGAGTGGCAGTATGGTGCTGCTACCGAAAATATCGCCTGATCCGAAAGATCGGCCTGACACAACTCCGCTTGTCGATCGAAATCGGAGGGGCGAAAGTCAATCACCCGACACGGATGATTATGCCGACAATTGGGAAACGGAGGGTATGAGTCCACGCAAAAGTTCTCCCCCCTTGGAGGAAGGTGGTACGCCGCCGGCGCCACCCGTTCAGCGATCGTCGCCGGTGCCCTTGCTGGAGTTGCCGACAGTCGGCGGCGATAAAAATGGGTCCCCTCGGGACGAGTTGTTTGTTAAAAACAACGGAGCGGGTTCGCCGGCGCCCATCGGCGATCGGGCACACCTTAAACCGCGCAGTTTTCACGAGGAAATTATTCCGCTCGACGATCTGCTGAATGTGCAGCACCAGCTGGCGTCGTACAAATCGAAGCTGGAGATGGCGGAGCAGCTAAAAGCGGAACGGCTCAAAGTGGCGAAGCTATCGGACGCTGAGCGTGACTCCGTGATGGCCGCCGATGAACCGGAAGAGTTGTCGGAGAAGCTGGCCGACGAGTACGCCAACTTTATGCAGTCCCTCGGGCAGACGGTGATCGGGGACGAAGCACGGGACAGAAAACGGCGCAGAAGTTCGGACAGTTCGAGTAGCTCTTCAAGCAGCTCGTCGTCGAGCAGTTCCTCATCGTCCGACTCGTCGGATTCGTCGAGCTCCTCGGATTCTTCCAGCTCCACCAGCAGCTCATCCGACACCGAAGCGAGCTCCGACGAGGAACAGAAACTGGGAGCAAATGTGCAGGAAGTGGATCCGTTGATAGAAAAAATGTCCCCCGACAAGGAAGATGTACTGAACGTCGCTGAACCGGCTGAACATCAGCGATCGGAGATGGTCCCGTTGCCGGATCATCTGCTACCCAAATCTCCCGCTCCAACCGGCTCCGGTGGCAATGTGCTTACCTATACAACACCATCGAAGATCTACAGCATTCGGGACGATTTCTTTGCCACCGACAGCAACGCCACGGAATCGCCAGCGAACAAACCGCTCGATCTCGACAGGGAACTGCCGATCAAACTGAAGCTTCCGTCAAAGAATCGCATCATGCTCACCGGTCGTCTCCTCGATGAGGACACCGAACCGACCGCGGAAGATCCCTCAGCAGTGGAAAAGGACCCGAGCTTGTCGCGAGAACCACCGACGGGTCGTGACAAGCCCGGTCGGCATGAAAGCAAACGTCACTCCTCCTCACGATCGCGTCGATCATCGCGTGATCGGCACTCACTCGAAAGTCCTCGACGCAGGTCACGCGATCGTGACAAGCGTTCCTCACGCAAAGATCGCCAATCGTCGCTCGAGCGAAGGGATCGCAGTCAGCGCCGTTTCTCGCGCAGCCCCGATCGTGGTCGAAGAACGCGCAGCCCACGTCACCGACGGCGTTCGGTGTCTCGTTCACGATCCCGTTCCCGCTCACGGTATCGCAGTGCCAGTCCGCCACAGCGCCGTCCACCGAGCCCGCGGGGCGATCGTGGCGAGTATCGCGATCCGCGTAATTCACGGATGCCCCGGCGACGCTACTCGGTCGACCGTGAGTGGTCACGCTCGCGATCATCTCGCTCTCCGTACAGCGGCGAACGGCGGCGTCCCCCTTCGCCGAAGGATGCTCCGCCGCCCGGCTTAGGGGTGGGCGAGAACCAGATCGACATCATCACCAGCACGGGAGCGTCCCCGAACGTTCACTCGCCGGTCACGGGCTACAAGAAGAGTCTGGCCGATTCGACGATCAGCGACGCGGAGTTGGAGAATCAAAAGCGAAAGCTGGGAATTGATCCGGCTTCCGGACACGCGTATGGGATTTACTCGAAGCATTACGGTGCCGGTGGAGGCTACTACGGGGCCAGCGACCTGCTGCACGATCCGACCAGTGGAGATCGTCCCGGTCCGAATGGGGACAGTGAATCGTCTCCGAAGCGCATCTCGCTCGACGATCGTATCAACTCGGTGCTCGGTATCAACGGGACGGTGGAACCGGGTGGAAAGCCAGGATCCAAGGGTCATCATCATCATCATCTGCACCACCATCATCTTCATCATCCACCGTCAGGACCGTACAGTGAGTACCCGCCGAGCCATGACATGTACCAGCGCGGACACCACCCCCCGGGTCAACACTATCCGATGGGTTACGGACCGGGAAGCGAATATGGTTCCGTCCCGTACGGTTACGGTGGTCCTCGCGGTCCGATACCGACCGTTCCGCCATCCTCATCACCGGCGATCGGCACACCCGGTTACTTTGGCCGGGGTCCTCCGCCATCGTGGGCACCGCCCCGTAGTCACCCGTACCAGGGCTACCCGATGGCCTTCATTGGTCCGCCACCGCTCCGGACCCCAATGCTGCCGGGCGATCTGTACCGTGCCCCCCTGCTGGTGGGTGTCCCGCCGGCCACTCCCGATGCCGCAGGCAAGTCGCAGGTCAAGCAGGTGGGCAACGTGCTCGAAATTGTCCCTTCGAGTACACCTCTAGGAGGGGCCCAGGAGAAGGGAGCCCTGGAACAACCGTCGGAGGCGTCGGACGGTCAATCGCTCGCCGGGGACAACGACACGAAGGCGACAAACGGAAGCGGTCCCTGCTCGGCACTGGTGACACCGAAAATCCACACTGCCGAGGAGCTACAGCAGCGCCACGAGCGACGCCTCGAGCTGATGAAAAAGATCCGTGCCGAGCGGGAGAAGAAGCGCCAGGAGAAGCGTCAGCGCAAGGAACGGTTACAGCTCGAGATCAAGCGGCTGTTGGGGCCGAAGATGGCCGGTGGCACTCCCAGTAGTGGCGGTGGCGGCGTCGGGGAAAGTAGCACCATCGGGGGTGGTAGCGCTTCGTCCGACGAGGAGTTTGAAACGATCAAACAGGCCGATCTGCTGGCATCGCTCAGCCGATCGTACGAAAAAAGTATTCTCAAAACCGCCAAACCCAACGCCGTCATCAACAGGTAAGGGGTAGCAGGGACCGAGAGAGTAAAATGGGTGGGAACTGCTTTTTAATGACCGCTTTTTTACGCAGTGGCCCCTCGGTGGTGAAGAAATCCGTTCTCTTCGCCGACGGCGTGGCGCCGGGTGATAACTCGTCCACGTCCGGCGAGGATGAGACGAAGGAAAAGTCACCCTCGCGGATGGTGGCGGCCAAGCTGCGGAAGAAGGTGCGCCGCCAGCGGACGCTCAAGCTGTCCGGCAAAAAGCGGCTCATCGATCGCCTCAAGCTTCCGGTAGGTCCCTCTTTTTGGTCCGTGATCGTTCCGAGTTCGTTCACGCTCACAATTGTTTCTTGCAGGAAGAGGACCAGGAGCAAGAGGAGCTTGATCCGGAGTTGGAAAATCTTGCTCCACCACCACCGCCACCCGGGTCACCACCGCCAGAGCTTCAGCAACCGCGCTGCATCAATCCGCCACCCGTGCGGATGATCGACTTCCGTGAAGGTTTCCACGGTGTAACCGTTCCGCTACCCGTGCCGCCGGTAGCATCGCTCGGACCACCTTCGAATGGTCCCGTCGCGGGCGGTGTTCCCGGGTCGGCCATCCCACTGCCAGTACCGCCCGTACAGCTCCCGGTTCCGGGGCCCGTTCCTTCACCGCTCACCACCGGGGCTTACCGGAACGTTGGCCTTCCGCCTCCGACCAACCACCATCTGCTGCCTTCTCATCTCGGACCACAGCCGCGACCGGTCTCACCTCACGCTAGCCTTCACCACGTACCACCGCCGCATCTGTATCTGCATCCTCCGCTGGCCACATCGCTTCCGGGGCCACATCTGGTCAACCATAGCCCGCTGCATCACCTGCACCTTCACCATAACCACCACAACTACCCTCCGCCACAGACCCTACCGCCTACCTCCATACCTCCGCCGGTGGTCATTGCATCGCCCTCTGCATCGGCTTCATCGTCGTCGGTCCTGATCACGATCAATGCCGGCAAGAAGCGTATATCACCACCAAACGCAGCAGCAGCCGCAGCAAGCGGAGGCACCGGCCTCGGGAATGGCATCAGTGCGATCGAATCGATCGTTTCGAGCGCCCCACCA
>NC_069144.1:5117050-5123700 GCF_943734635.1 Anopheles cruzii
TATCGGTGCATCCTATTGCTTCTTTACTCTCGTGTGTTTATTCTTTCATCATACACACACACACACACAGAAGCTGGCCAGTGGTGCACAGTGAGCCATCATTCTGGGTGGTGGCTGTCCTGAAAGGCCCTAGTGCCCATTCCGTCGTACCGGGGTCAGTTTTAGTGCCATCCGGGTGCCGGTGGGTTAGGTTTTATCTTCCCCCCGAAAAAGCTGTTCCAAGTAAAGTTCTCGGCGAAACTCGGGAGCCCGGACCCAAGACGTCCGTCCGTGCTTTCGTGAGGGCAGAGTTTTATTTTCCTTTGTTAGAGCCGGTTGATAGATGGAACCGGTTGCCAGGAGATTCGTTCCGTTCCGGCATACGAAAGATTATAAAAATCGCACTGTAACACAGAGCCATAGCCCTGGTGTCTTCTTTAATTCGGTCGCTTCTTCTTACGGTTGTTCCAAATCCATCGGGTTCCAAATCCATCGGACAGGTCGGGGTTCCCTTTGTGAGTTCTCTAAAGATTCTCTGCGGTATTTAATAACTTACTTAACAATGAAAGGCTTTCTTACTGAGGTGGTTCAATATTTTCTCGATCAATACGCGACATCAATTAAGCTTATTTTATTCATTTTATGTGATAATCTAAATTTTCTGAAGTGTCAACCTTTTGGTACAACCCAACGCT
Organism: Anopheles cruzii; assembly: GCF_943734635.1. NCBI lineage: Eukaryota > Metazoa > Arthropoda > Insecta > Diptera > Culicidae > Anopheles > Anopheles cruzii. The sequence continues at coordinate 5,117,725 of NC_069144.1, forward strand.
TTCCCGTGTCAACATTCGGTGGCTCGCTGAAGCCTCTGAAGTGATCCATCCCACTTCGTTTGGCAGTATAACTTGCGGTTCAAACATAATAACAGATCCTACGAACACCTATGGTCCCTGCCGGACCCGCCCCCCAACATACGACGCCCAACGTGTCGGGGAAATAAATTTTCGGCGAACCAAAGTGGCCAGCACCCGCCAGCGCGATAACGAGCGGAGTTGTCATCGGCCTCCAACTTGTGATCACCATCCATCCCCATGGTGACCAGGAGCTTGCCCCTGGTCCAAAGGGTTAGTTTAATTTTATCGAATATTGTCACTCGATTTTCAGCCGATTGTTTATCGGAGATTTTTATTGCTTTCGGACACCGGACCGGTGGCCACCTTTTTTTCGTCGGGTGTCGGGTGTTGTCAGTGTCGGGGACAGATGAGCAGGAATTTAAACGGGCCTGGTCCTTGCCACCGGAAAAGAGGGGACCTGCCATCCGGCCGGTCCGCTTGATTGAAAATGGTTTGTGGCGTGAATTTTTAAGTACGACATCCGGGTACGCCACTTCCGGGTGGACCTCGTGGAACCTTGTGAGAGAAAGAGAGCAATTTATTTCACTTCCTTCGGCTGTGCGAGTGGCATTTTGACTGATGGTAGCATAATTGCGGTCCTGGGTTTTTTACTTGCTTCTTGGCAGCGCCACCACACGAATACAAATGAATCCGTAAGGGGCCGTGTTTTTTCCCGCAGCGATTATGTTATGCCGGCGACAGGATAAACAGGCCCTTTTTATCGCTCGTTACCCCATTTCCGTCTGGGACGATGCCATGGATCGATGTATCGAATACGAATGCAGATACGGCGGTTCGCTCTTTAAATCAGCAATGTTTCTTCATTTTTGTTCCTTACGATTACTGTTCCGTTCAGTAAATGTAATAGTTTAATGCATCAATCTGAATGCGCTTTCCCATCGGTTAAATTCAAAACCACGTTTATCGCACCAATGAATAATGGTGGTTCTAAAAATTAAAACTCAATTAAACCGCTGGCGCTGTTTGCCCAGGCCAGCGCGGTCAACTAGGACGCCAACCCCGGGCCAAATGGTGCTGCTCGATAGTACAATTTAAAATCTTCATAAAACGATTATCGCAAACGGCCAGGAGATTTATTGTAAACTTGTCCTCCGAGAGCAACGGCAGCGCGCCGGAACTGCCACACCGGATTGCGGAACTCTGCCAGCGCTTCGCTTGCACCTCCTTCCGGCTACACACATGGCAACATACAAGGGTTGCCCCGCTTCACGGCATCGGAACCCGGTGGCAAAAAAAACGGAAACACCACTTTCTGGAACCGGTACCGGAACCGGTCCGGACAACAGTCACGGCCGCAGCCGCTGCTGCGCTTGCTTTCGAAGCGGAAATTTCAACCTGGGGCCCCCGGGACAGGCCATAAGGACACTCGGACGGCTGCGACGACGACGGCCGTAAGTGAAAGTTACAATTTATCGCCACCCGGTGGCCCCGGTTCGGTGGCATTTAAACTTTTGGTCAGCGCAGCGATATGGGTCCGCGAAGCGAAATACGGACTGACAGCCACCGCCATCGGCGGCGTTTATCCAGCGATTCCGGAAGTTCAATTGCGTCACTTGCGAAGGACGCCGCCGCCGTTTGGTTTACTTTGAAAAGAACGTTTTAAAAACCGGCACGGAAATTGCCGCCGTCCGAACTGGACCACTTTTCAATTACGCGCTACCCGAACCGGGAACGACATTTTTCGATTTCATTAAACGGTTTCGCAATTTACCGGTCACAAGCCACAACGGTAAACCGCCGAAAAAAGTGTGTGTTCCGCTGGAAAGGCTATAAAGTTACTCAGCCCACCATTTTGCCATAGGAACATCTTTTTTGAAGCTTAAAACTTTGATTATTTTTCAATTTGTTCTACCAATCGATTGACTAAATAATGTCGAGCGTTGAAGTAAATATTTCAACAAAGTTATGCAATTTCATCGTACTACAAACTGGACGCAACCGAACGGGAAAAAAGGAAACAATTTACAAACTGTTCCCATGACAAGGAGATCAATCGTCCCCCCCGGCCGGGGTTCGGCAACTCGGTTCGTTGTCCGGGAGGGGAGGCCAACACTATTCCAATCATTCTCCGGGGCATCGTTCTGGGCGTCACGCTGAACTAAGGATGCGTGCCGGTCCTGCTGTCCCGTCGGAACCCTGTTGCTGCTGGTCCTGTTGGCCCGATTGAATTAAGTACATTGAACCATTTTTCAGTTTCAACCCGAAACCTCAATTTATCTTGCGAGCTACCCAAAGTGCCGAAGTGCAGCAGGTGCAAGGACTCGGGTTCCGTTCAAACGTCCGGCGTGACGTGCGTCCGTTGCATATTTCGTCACGTGCAATTTGTACTTCCGGCACGCGGAAGTTGTTGAACGCAAATTGGGGTTTAGCCAAGATGCTTCTCAGTATGGTACATGAATCGTGCAGCTGTCAACACAAATTGGAAGGAATCTGAAACGTAAATAAATATAAATTAGAAGACAATAATCACCAGTTCAGAAACAAGTTCTTAATCACAGAAATATATCAAACGGAAACAGCTCCGCCGATTCGGTTCACACTTCCGAAAGGTACTCAAAGGTGTCAGATTTTATTTCCCACCTACCTGCTGCTGCCGCTTGGCACTGGTTCAACTGGTACTTTTGCTCGCGAACCAGGTGTTGAACCGCACTTGCCTTGCCAAGATTCCAGGGGACATTGCCAACGGTGCGCTTCCGATCCTTCCGAAGCTTGATAGTTTCTTCGAGCCAAAGCGTATTTTCTTGTCCCACCGGCGGACGGAGAATTCGATTAGACGTGCCAAAAGGTAATCGGAAGTTAGTTTTGTTCCGTCACGAACCCTTCCGTATTCGTAGCCTGTGGCGCTTTCTTCCCGTCAGAAAAACGGACTACACGCCGCCGCCACCGCCGCAAAGCCACGACGATGGCGGCACGAAATTGAGTCCAGCTTTTCCCACCTAATTTTCCGACCAATTTGTTTCACAACCCATCGACATCGGCACCCGGTGGTTCTGCCCGGCCGACCAGGCTGGCAGAACGATTCAATTATCAAACCACAATCGGGAATAAAGTATTCGAATTTAGTGTTTCCAATCTGTTGTCTGCCTTTCAGGCTGACCGTCGCCGGAACGTAACGAACGGCGGAAAACGGCGTGTGCCAGATGGACTTGTCGCGCCCGGAACTCCGTGGAGGCGCCTGGTCATTTTCTCTGGGGGCGCCCGTTGGTCCTCTGGCCCTGTGTTTGCGACTAGACGGACTTCGAATCAATGAGCTGTTAACGTTCGATCGGGTTTTCGTATTGCTTCCCGTAATTGCTGGTCCACGCCGGACTGACCTTCGGGAGAAGCGGATGGACCGGCATATTAGTTTCAGCTTCCGTTAGGTATGGAATTTAGAGGCTAGTCGTACTGATAACGGGATCTGGCTGAGTTTTACTGGTCCCAGATTGTAGACACGAAGCCTGAACACAAACAAACGATAACAATGCAATATGTTATTTTATAACGGGGTTATTTGTTTCGCTTCGTATAGAATTTTCTTTCAAATACACCGAAATTGGTTGATTATCCTGTTTAATATGTTAGCTTTCAACTATTTAAAAAAAACTACAAAACTTACAAGCCTGTTATTACAAAAAGCCAAGATGGTCGTTTCTCTATTTGATGCATCGCTCCTTATTTCGCACGTACGGCAAGATGTAGTTAAAGGCCAACCGATCACCGTTGGAAAATGGGCTGCCGAGCATAAAGCGAAAAACGGTCACCCATTTTCCGATGCAACTCCGTGTCGTTCGGATCCCGTGGTTCTGCGAGGCGAGGCAGAGACATTCCGGATCCGGTTGGGTGTTTTTAAGATTTTAAACCCATCGCCCCATCGTTGGGTGGTCGGTCGCCCGACGACGGAAGACGTTCATAAATTCGCCTTCGCTTTCCTCCAGCAGCGGGAAAAATTGAAAACCCACTTCTTATGGTCGCCCGGTGTACGTGAATAGGGAAGCCACGACAAATGCGAGGCCGCTCGTTGTCGAAGGTACAGTCAGTTACGAAATTGGACAGCCCTAAGCTTTTGTTTCCGCCAATAAATTAAGACTTATGAAAACAATTTAGAATTCTGTGTTATTTTTAAAGAAGTTAAAACTCTAACATTCTGTTGATTATAGTTAAATGTTTAAGAAAAGGCTAGGACATCCGACTGATCCTTTCCGTACAGCACTGTACAATCACTAGCACGAAGCGGGTGCACCAGGTCCTTCGGCAGGTTTCCGACCAACCGAACCTAGGACTCCCAGAAATCGCATCCGCAGTCTAGTCACATAATTTCACCATCCCTACACTATTCATGAGCCGAGGACCAAACGTGGGCGACATACCCCTAACACCTTCTAGCGGGTTTCCCCAATCCACACGAAACGGCACCTGACTGCGCGAGAAACAATGGCAAGCAAAACACTTAACCGTAAATCGACAACCGAACGCGAAGGACATTTTGAAAAATTGAATCAATTGTAACGGTCCCACGTGATGATGGGTGCACGTGGCGCCCACCAGCAGGTGCAAAGTGTCTTGTTGGGGTATAGAAATCTTCATTTGCCGAGGCCGATGATCGATCCGTTTTAGCGTTCGGATTCCCGTACTAATGAGTAAAATTCGATTCGGTTTTTGCTAATCACGCAACCACGGTTTGGGTGAGAAAAACCCCAAAAAAGTGCAAAAAGAAATCCTCCCCGTTTGCATCCGAAATGACTTTGACACAGTTCTACGGCGAGGGCACCGCTCAAGTTCGGTCCAAATCTCGCACTAATTGGCTCGGGCCTCGGGTTGTCGTCCCCGCGGTGGACAGTTCGTTGATAACTTTTCGCGCGGCTTCATCTTTTACGTTCTTAGAGGCCCAGCGAACCAAAAGAACCAGAGGCCCGTCCAGAGGGACGCAAAGTTATGTTACCATCTTGGCCCGGACTTCACAGAAAGTCGCAGCGCCATATTAATCATTTCAGGTAATTAGAGCGTCTGCTTTTTCCCTGTTCCGTGGCTAGTAGTATCTCACTAAGACGCTCTAATTTGCGTCTCTTGTTTTTTGAGCGGCTCTATTATCGTGGTGCAGGTACGCGATTCGCTTGCAAAATTCATTCCAATGTATTTAATTGGGATGTTTGGTGCTCCGTTTGACCGAGAATATGCCTTTTTAAAGATGTTTCGCTTCTTTATGAATGTTGTCATAATGTCATAATGTCATTCTCACACAAAAGGCAAGAAGGAAAATTTCAAGGAAACACATTCGCCTTTTCCATGATTTTGAAAAGGAAAATTGTTATTGTCATAACAAGCCAATAAGACAGCTCTTCCATAACCCCAAATGCACAAAATCAAACGGTGATTCGAGTGGAATAAAAACGATCGAAGAAAGAATATAATTGCCAACGGTCGAAAGGTGTGATTTTGAAACATCGCCCACTACTAGCGCCCCTGGTGGCAGATTGATGAAACCACCACGCGCCCGTCGCGTAACGCGTATCGAACTTTCACCGGGGCGCCCTCGCTTGACGCGCCTTTGACGTTTTCTGTTGTTGCTCGCCCCGAGTGTGAGTGTGTGTGCGTGCGTGCTGCTTTGGTTCTGCTCGCTAGCAACACTTCAGGGCCTCATAAAGTGCGTGAGAAAAAGGCAATGGCCAGTTCATAAACCTTTCCGTTCGTCGGGCGTTTTGCGAACGTGTGAAAAGCCAGCTTTGAATCGTCACGCAGGACGAGCGCTTCCTGATCCCAGCCACCCGAGGAACCGTACCCGCCATAGCATCGCGGACCAGGCAGCTGCCCGTCGCGAACACCGCATGCTCACGAAGCTTGAAACCTGACGAAACAGCGGAACAAACTTACATTCTCCACCGACGTTGCCATTTGCTGCCCCAATAAGAACACAGC
>NC_069144.1:5124072-5130757 GCF_943734635.1 Anopheles cruzii
ACAAAGTGCGGTGCGATAACGTTTTCTGGTGGCCCCGACTGACGCGAGCCTTCTCTTCGGTGCTGATGCTGGTCCCAGCCGTTGGATAATGCTATCGATGGGTCGTCCGCGGGGCAAGATGTTCAACCGCTGTGTTCTTATTGGGGCAGCAAATGGCAACGTCGGTGGAGAATGTGAGTTTGTTCCGCTGTTTCGTCAGGTTTCAAGCTTCGTGAGCATGCGGTGTTCGCGACGGGCAGCTGCCTGGTCCGCGATGCTATGGCGGGTACCTTTCCTCGGGTGGCTGGAATCAGGAAGCGCTCGTCCTGCGTGACGATTCAAAGCTGGCTTTTCACACGTTCGCAAAACGCCCGACGAACGGAAAGGTTTATGAACTGGCCATTGCCTTTTTCTCACGCACTTTATGAGGCCCTGAAGTGTTGCTAGCGAGCAGAACCAAAGCAGCACGCACGCACACACACTCACACTCGGGGCGAGCAACAACAGAAAACGTCAAAGGCGCGTCAAGCGAGGGCGCCCCGGTGAAAGTTCGATACCCGTTACGCGACGAGCGCGTGGTGGTTTCATCAAACTGCCACCAACGGCGCTAGTAGTGGGCAATGTTTCAAAATCACACCTTTCGACCGTTGGCAACTATATTCTTTCTTCGATCGTTTTTATTCCACTCGAATCACCGTTTGATTTTGTGCATCAGGGGTTACTGGCTCGCCTTGATAATAATAGTTTTCCTTTTTAAAATTATGCAAACGGCGAATGTGTTGCTTTAAAATTTTGCTTTTTGCCTTTTGTGGGAGAATTTCAACCAAACGCCATTCGTAATGAGGCGAAATATCTTTAAAAAGGCATATTCTCGGTCGAACGGAGCACCAAAAATCCCAATTAAATACATTGGAATGAATTTTGCAAGCGAATCGCGTACCTGCACCACGCCGATAGAGCCGCTCAAAAAACAAGAGACGCAAATTAGAGCGTCTTAGTGAGATACTACTAGCCATGGAACAGGGAAAAAGCAGACACTCTAATTACCTGAATTGATTAATATGGCGCTGCGACTTTCTGTGAAGTCCGGGCCAAGATGGTAACATAACTTTGCGTCCCTCTGGACGGGCCTCTGGTTCTTTTGGTTCGGTGGGCCTCTAAGAACGTAAAAGATGAAGCCGCGCGAAAAGTTATCAACGAACTGTCCACCGCGGGGACGACAACCCGAGGCCCGAGCCAATTAGTGCGAGATTTGGACCGAACTTGAACGGTGCCCTCGCCGGGGAACTGTGTCAAAGTCATTTCGGATGCAAACGGGGAGGATTTCTTTTTGCACTTTTTTAGGGCTTTTCTCACCTAAAACGGGTGGCGTGATCAGCAAAAACCGAATCGAATTTTGCTCATTAGTGCGGGAATCCGAACGCTAAAACGGATCGATCATCGGCCTCGGCAAATGAAGATTTCTCTACCCCAACAAGACACTTTGCACCTGCTGGTGGGCGCCACGTGTACCCATCATCACGTGGGACCGTTACAATTGATTCAATTTTTCAAAATGTCCTTCGGTCGCCGGCACCGAACGCGTTCGGTTGTCGATTAACGGTTAAGTGTTTTGCTTGCCATTGTTTCTCGCGCAGTCAGTTGCCGTCGCATGTGGAGCGGAGCCTGCTAGAAGGTGTTAGGGGTATGTCGCCCACGTTTGGTCTTCGGCTCATGAATAGTGGAGGGATGGTGAAATTATGTGACTAGACTGCGGATGCGATTTCTGGGAGTCCTAGGTTCGGTTGGTCGGAAACCTGCCGAAGGACCTGGTGCACCAGCCTCGTGCTAGTGATTGTACAGTGCTGTACGGAAAGGATCAGTCGGATGTCCTAGCCTTTTCCTTAAACATTTAACTATAATCAACAGAATGTTAGAGTTTTAACTTCTTTAAAAATAACACAGAATTCTAAATTGAGTTCATAAGTTCTAATTTATTGGCAGAAAGTTAAGCTTAGGGCTGTCCAATTTCGTAACTGACTGTACCTTCGACAACGAGCGGCCTCGTATTTGTCGTGGCTTCCCTATTCACGTACACCGGGTGGCCATAAGAAGTGGGTTTTCAATTTTTCCCGCTGCTGGAGGAAAGCGAAGGCGAATTTATGAACGTCTTCCGTCGTCGGGCGACCGACCACCCAACGATGGGGCGATGGGTTTAAAATCTTAAAAACACCCAACCGGATCCGGAATGTCTCTGCCTCGCCCCGCAGAACCACGGGAACGGCACGGAGCTGCATCGGAAAATGGGTGAACGTTTTTCGCTTTATGCTCGGCACTCGGCAGCCCATTTTCCAACGGTGATCGGTTGGCCTTTAACTACATCTTGCCGTACGTGCGAAATAGGGAGCGATGCATCAAATAAAGAAACGACAATCATAGCTTTTTTCAATAACAGGTTTGGTAGCTTTTTACAAACCTACCATTTTAAACATGACAGTCAACTAATTTCGGTTTGTTTAACAAAAATCTTTACGAAGCGAAACAAGCCACATCGATAATGGCAGATAAATAACCCCGTTAACAAATAGCATATTGCACTGTTATCGTTTGTTTGTGTTCAGGCTTCGTGTCTACAATCTGGGACCAGTAAAACTCAGCCAGACCCCGTTATCAGTACGACTAGCCACTAAATTCCATACCTAACGGAAGCTGAAACTAATATGCTGACATCCGCTTCACCCGAAGGTCAGTCCGGTGTGGACCAGCAATTACGGGAAGCAATACGAAAACCCGATCGAACGTTAACAGCTCATTGATTCGAAGTCGGTCTACTCGCAAACACAGGGCCAGAGGACCAACGGGCGCCCACCAGAGAAAATGACCAGGCGCCTCCACGGAGTTCCGGGCGCGACAAGTCCATCTGGCACACGCCGTTTTCCGCCGTTCGTTACGTTCCGGCGACGGTCAGCCTGAAAGGCAGACAACAGATTGGAAACACTAAATTCGGATACTTTATTCCCGATTGTGGTTTGATAATTGAATCGTTCTGCCAGCCTGGCCGGCCTGGCAGAACCACCGGGTGCCGATGTCGATGGGTTGTGAAACAAATTGGTCGGAAAATTAGGTGGGAAAAGCTGGACTCAATTTCGTGCCGCCATCGTCGTGCCTTTGCGGCGGCGTGTAGTCCGTTTTTCCGACGGGAAGAAAGCGCCACCGGCTACGAATACGGAAGGGTTCGTGACGGAACGGATACAAAACTAACTTCCGATTACCTTTTGGCACGTCTAATCGAATTCTCCGTCCGCCGGTGGGACAAGAAAATACGCTTTGGCTCGAAGAAACTATCAAGCTTCGGAAGGATCGGAAGCGCACCGTTGGCAATGTCCCCTGCAATCTTGGCAAGGCAAGTGCGGTTCAACACCTGGTTCGCGAGCAAAAGTACCAGTTGAACCAGTGCCAAACGGTAGCAGCAGGTAGGTGGGAAATAAAATCTGACACCTTTGAGTACCTTTCGGAAGTGTGAACCGGATCGGCGGAGCTGTTTCCGTTTGATATATTTCTGTGATTAAGTACTTTATTCTGAACTGGTGATTATTGTCTTCTAATTTATATTTATTTACGTTTCAAATTCCTTCCAATTTGTGTTCACAGCTGCACGACTAATGTACCATACTGAGAAGCATCTTGGCTAAACCCCAATTTGCGTTCAACAACTTCCGCGTGCCGGAAGTACAAATTGCACGTGACGAAATATGCAATGGACGCACGTCACGCCGGACGTCTGGACGGAACCCGAAGCGAGTCCTTGCACCTGCTGCACTTCGGCACTTTGGGTAGCTCGCAAGATAAATTGAGGTTTCGGGTTGAAACTGAAAAATGGTTCAATGTACTTAATTCAATCGTGCTCATAGGACCAGCAGCAACAGGGTTCCGACGGGACAGCAGGACCGGCACGCATCCTTAGTTCAGCGTGACGCCCAGAACGATGCCCCGGAGAATGATTGGAATAGTTTTGGCCACCCCGGACAACGAACCGAGTTGCCGAACCCCGGCCGGGGGGGACGATTGATCTCCTTGTCATGGGAACAGTTTGTAAATTGTTTCTTTTTTTCCCGTTCGGTTGCGTCCAGTTTGTAGTACGATGAAATTGCATAACTTTGTTGAAATATTTACTTCAACGCTCGACATTATTTAGTCAATCGATTGGTAGAACAAATTCGGAAATAATCAAAGTTTTAAGCTTCAAAAAGAGGTTCCGATGGGAAAATGGTTGCTAGGCAACTTAATACCTTTCCACCGGAACACACATTTTTCGGCGGCTTACCGTTGTGGCTTGTGACCGGTAAACTGTGAATCGGTTTAATGAAATCGAAAAATGTCGTTCCCGGTTCGGGTAGCGCGTAATTGAAAAGTGGTCCAGTTCGGACGGCGGCAATTTCCGTGCCGGTTTTTAAAACGTTCTTTTCAAAGTAAACCAAACGGCGGCGGCGTCCTTCGCAAGCGACGCAATTGAACTTCCGGAATCGCTGGATAAACGCCGCCGATGGCGGTGGCTGTCAGTCCGTATTTTGCTTCGCGGACCCATATCGCTGCGCTGACCAAAAGTTTAAATGCCACCGAACCGGGGCCACCGGGTGGCGATAAATTGTAACTTTCACTTACGGCCATCGTCGTTGCAGTCGTCTGGGTGTCCTTATGGCCTGTCCCGGGGGCCCCAGGTTGAAATTTCCGCCTCGAAAGCAAGCGCAGCAGCGGCTGCGGCCGTGACTGTTGTCCGGGCCGGTTCCGGTTCCGGTTCCAGTAAGTGGTGTTTCCGTTTTTTTTTGCCCCCGGGTTCCGATGCCGTGAAGCGGGGCAACCCTTGTATGTTGCCATGTGTGTAGCCGGAAGGAGGTGCAAGCGAAGCACTGGCAGAGTTCCGCAATCCGGTGTGGCAGTTCCGGCGCGCTGCCGTTGCTCTCGGAGGACAAGTTTACAATAAATCTCCTGGCCGTTTGCGATAATCGTTTTATGAAGATTTTAAATTGTACTATCGAGCAGCACCATTTGGCCCGAGGTTGGCGTCCTAGCTGACCGCGCTGGCCTGGGCAAACAGCGCCAGCGGTTTAATTGAGTTTTAATTTTTAGACCCACCATTACTCATTGGTGCGATTAACATGGTTTTGAATTCAACCGATGGGAAAGCGCTTTCAGATTGATGCATTAAAGTATTACATTTACTGAATGGAATAGTAATCGTAAGGAACAAAAATGGAGAAACATCGTCGCAGCGAAAGGATTCTATCTCCTTAAATTACTAACACGTTTAAATGACGAACCGCCGTATCTGCATTCGTATTCGATACATCGATCCATGGCATCGTCCCAGCCGGAAATGGCGTAACGAGCGATAAAAAGGGCCTGTTTATCCTGTCGCCGGCATAACATAATCGCTGCGGGAAGAAACACGGCCCCTTACGGATTCATTTGTATTCGTGTGGTGCCCCTGCCAAGAAGCAAGTAAAAACCCCAGGACCGCAATTATGCTACCATCAGTCGAAATGCCAGTCGCACAGCCGAAGGAAGTGAAATAAATGGCTCTCTTTCTCTCACAAAGTTCCACGAGGTCCACCCGGAAGTGGCGTACCCGGATGTCGTACTTAAAAATTCACGCCACAAACCATTTTCAATCAAGCGGACCGGCCGGATGGCAGGTCCCCTCTTTTCCGGTGGCCAGGACCAGGACCAGGTCCGTTTAAATTCCTACTCATCTGTCCCCAACACTGACAACACCCGACACTCGACCAAAAAAAAGGTGACCACCGGTCCGGTCCGATCCGAAAGCAATAAAAATCTCCGATAAACAATCGGCCGAAAATCGAGTGACAATATTCGATAAAATTAAACTAACCCTTTGGACCAGGGGCAAGCTCCTGGTCACCATGGGGATGGATGGTGATCGCAAGTCCGAGGTCGATGACAACCCCGCTCGTTATCGCGCTGGCGGGTGCTGGCCACTTTGGTTCGCCGAAAATTTATTTCCCCGACACGCTGGGCGTCCTATGTCGGGGGGGCGGGTCCGGCAGTCACCATGGGTGTCCGGAGGATCTGTTATTATGTTTGAACCGCAAGCTTTACTGCCAAACGAAGTGGGATGGATCACTTCAGAGGCTTCCACGAACCGCCAAATGATGACACGGGGAAGCGTTGGGTTGTACAAAAAGTAGTGATGGTCAAGAATCGGTAAGGACTATTGCTATTGCTACGATCGTGTTATGACTTTTTCTTAAATTTCTGTGTTTGATTAACACTTCAGAAAATTTGGATTATTAGACAAAATCAGATATTAACTTAAAATTAATGTCACGTGTTTGATCGAGAAAATATCGAGCCACCTCAGGAAGAAAGCCTGTCAATATGAAGCAAGTTCTATTAAATACCGCAGAGAATCTTTAGAGAACTCACAAAAGGCACCCCGACCTGTCCAACGGATTTGGAACAATCGTAAGAAGAAGCGATCGAATTAAAGAAGACACCAGGGCTATGGCCCTGTGTTACAGTGCGATTTTTATAAGCTTTCGTGTGCCGGAACGGAACGAATCTCCTGGCAACCGGTTCCATCTATCAACCGGCTCTAACAAAGGAAAATAAAACTCTGCCCTCACGGAAGCACGGACGGACGTCTTGGGTCCGGGCTCCCTAGTTTCGCCGAGAACTTTACTTGGAACAGCTTTTTCGGGGGGAAGAT